>NC_143505.1:46652348-46955378 GCF_051622355.1 Phaseolus vulgaris
TCAGATTATCTTCTGTAACAAGTGTAATCCTTGTACTCTGTTGAACAAGTATTCGTTTCTGTGTTTTTGCTGAGATTGGCTGTGTGTTCTTGAGGGGATCAAGATCAACAATCTTTGTGTTGGTGTGTTGACCAAGGAGAGTGTGTTTCTTGAGGTGTTCAAAGTCATTCTTTTGGTTGTTGTGTAAGTGATCAAGGTGTGATTGCTTAGTGGATTTCCTCAGGGTTTTGAGAAGACTGGATGTAACTCTGGGTTTGGAGTGAACCAGTATAAATAACTGTGTACAATCTCTCTATCTCTAAGTCTTTAAATTCAGTTTATTTTGTTGTTTGCTGGTATAAACAACCGATTGTTTTTCTGGTACTACAGCTTTTGCTTGCTGTTTTGGCGAACTGAATTTCTGAATCAATTGTTTCCTGAGATAAATTCATTCTAGTTTTGAAAAGTTTGCGAAAACCCTCTTTAAACAATTCACCCCCTATAGTTTAAAGCCATCTTTTCTAACAATTGGCATCAAGAGCTTGGTTCTTGAAAGTTATTCAAGTTGATCCTAAAAATCTTTTTAATGGCTGATAGACTACCTTTTGGGGAAGGTGTTTCAATTAACAGACCACCTTTGTTTTGTGGTTTGAACTACCAGTTTTGGAAAGTAAGAATGAAAATATTTATGGAATCTCTTGACAAAGGAATTTGGGATGCAATTGAAAATGGTCCTTTTATCCCAAAGTTTGAAAAGGATGGATCTGTCATTGAGAAACCATGGTCTTAATGGACTGATGCAGAAAGCAAAATGGCCAAATTCGATTGCATTGCCAAAAATATTATAACCTCTGCTTTAAATTCTGATGAGTTTTTCAGGGTCTCGCAATGCAAATCATCAAAAGAAATGTGGGACACTTTGGAAGTCACTCATGAAGGAACAAATGAGGTGAAAAGAGCTAGAAAGCATGCTCTTATCCAAGAGTATGAGATGTTTAGAATGCTTAAAGGAGAAACAATTGCTGAGGTGCGGAAACGATTTACGCACATCATCAATCACCTTATGAGCCTAGACAAGACCTTTGATAAAGAAGAGCTGAACATCAAGATCTTGAAATATCTTGATAGAGCATGGCAACCAAAGGTAACTGCTATTTCTGAATCTAAAGATCTAACATCATTAAGTGTTGCTTCTTTGTTTGGAAAGCTTAGGGAACATGAGCTAGAGATGAATAGACTCAATGTTCAAGAGAGTGAAGATAAGCACACAAGGAGCATAGCCCTGAAAGCATCCAAACACAAGGGAAAGCAAGATTCCAATGATGATAGTGATGAGGAAAACCTTAGCTTGCTGTCAAGAAAATTCAGCAAATTCCTAAAGAGAAACCGCAACAAAGACAACAACAAGGATAGGTATGGAAACAAGAAACCCAATGAATTCAATTCAAATAACTATACTTGTTTTGGTTGTGGTGAGCAAGGTCATATAAAGGCAGATTGTCCAAACAAGAGCAAAGAGAAAAAGACTAGTCACAAGGAGAAGAAAGGCAAGACAAAAAGAGCCTACATAGATTGGGATGAAAATGAGGTGTCATCATCAAGTTCTTCATCAAGTGAAGATGAAAAAGAAAACATATGTTTGGTAGCTGAAAATGATGATGAATCTTGCAGCTCAAGTGAGGTAAGTTCATGTGCTTCCTTAAATGAACAAAATTACAGTGAATTGCTTGAAGCTTTTCAAGAAACACATGATGAAGCTAATAGATTGGTTCTTTTAAACAACTGATTGAAAGATCTTAATAGTTGGCTTGAAAAGAGAGTTAAATCACTTAAAGAGGATCTGGAAAAAGCAAAAAGTGATTTTGAAAAATTGGAAAATCATTTCAAAAATGCCTCTTGCAAGTGTGATACTCTCATTTGCGAAAATTGTGAAAATCTTGAGAAAAAGGTTCATTATCTTGTTGAAACTGTGGACAAGCTTTCAAAGGGGAAATCAAACTTTGAGAATGTCTTGGCATCTCAAAGCTGTGTTTTTGGAAAGGCTGGTTTAGGCTTTAATCCACAAAACAAGCAAGATAAGTTTTCAAAAAGTTTTTCAAGAAAATAAAAAAAACAACCGATTGTTAAGACGAAACAACCGGTTGTTACATGCTTTTACTGCATGAAGAAAGGCCACTCTGATAGGTTCTATAAAATAAGGAAATATTCTGTTCCAAGAGGTTTTATGAAATGGATTCTTAAGGGATGTGATGTTTCTAACTGCAAAGAAAAGCCAAACGGACCCAAATTTGTAAGGGGACCAAATCTTGCTACTTGAAATCGTTTATGCAGGAAAACTAAAGAAAAAGAAAGGACTGAGTCATCTGATCAAGCTATTGAAGAAAAAGGCGGTCATTGAAGCTGAATCAATGCTATGCAAAAGACCTCAACAGTGAAAAGAGGCTTCTTGATCATAAAGCACATGGCTCATTGAAGAATCAACATAAGGATAAGACTTTCCTTTATTTGTTCTTAATTTCTGTTTCAAAGTTCTTTCTCATGGTTAAAATATCTTTTTATAATCAATGTCATCTGCTTTGAACTCCTTCTGCTCATGGTTAAAATTCAAAAACAAGTTTTTAACTGCTGTAGAAAAACAACCGATTGTTTCTTCGAAACAACCGATTGTTTTGGGTCTGACAGCACTATTAAGAAATTGTTTTAATTGCTATTTTGAATTTCTATATGTTGCAGATCAATTTAAAAGAGAGAATCTTGGTCAAAGAATCTGTGTTGAAAGCTGATTATGTTCAGAGAGAAGTTACAACAGTAAAAAAGGAATATATTCCAAAATCTTGGAATTTCAAGAGCCTTAATGACTAGTCAAAGATCACATGTGAAGACCATGTGATTTTCAGCTTTTTCTGACATTTTCTGTGCAGAGCAGAGTCAAGTCCTCTCTCTCTAAAAACCAGGTACCCATTGAATGAAATTAAATTCAAATTGATTCTTTTACTGCTATAAAATCTGGTGCAGATTTCTTCCACAAGAACAATCTCTTGCAACATCTCTTGCAAAAATCTGTGAAGTGAGTTCTCCTCTGTTTTCGTCTCTGCCATCATGGAATCAACTCCTCCCACCTCAAAGAGAGTCAAAACAAGGGCTGTAAGGTCTGGAGGAAGGCTAGAAGGCTGGTTTTCTGGAGACAATGATCTCATTGAGAAGTATAGGTATGAAACAAGTATCAAGAAGATAAACAACCCCAAGGTTGTATGCTTTGATTGGCTGAAAAGTCAAAAGCTTGATAATGTGAGAAGGCTGCTCAAGGATCAATCTCTCAGAAAGTTCCTGGAGATGAAGGGAAACATTTATCCAGATTTGGTGAGGGTGTTCTACAGAAACCTAAAGTTTGAGGGAAACAATCTAGTTTCTCATGTGAAGGGTGTAGAAATGGAGATAACTCATGAAGTATGGACTGCTGTTGCTGGTCTTAAGTTCTCTGGTCTGAGAATCAACAAGGGAAACCTTGGAGTGGTGGAGGACTTTAACAAAATCCAATTCTACAAAAGTTGCTTGAAGAATAAACATGCTCAAGTTAGTACATGCTCGGTTGGAGGTTTGAAGCTTGATGAGAGATTGCTTGCTCTCATTGTAACTTGGATTCTAACTCCAAGGGGGAGTAATCATTATGTGCTAACTGAAGAAGATCTGGTATATATCTTCTGCATCACCAAGAAAATCAAAATCAATTGGATCCATATAATCAAAGAACACATGCAAAAAGCCATGAGGTTAGGAGATTATCATTATCCATATGCTGTTTTGATATCTAAATTTCTACTCTATTTTGAAGTTAATCTTGTAGATGAAACTTCTGAGTTGGTCAAGTCAACTCAAGAGTTGAGCAATGGATCACTCAACAAGATGGGTTTTACAAAAGTAGGTGGAAAATGGATAAGCAAGGATGGTGATCATGGTGCCTCATCTAGTGGTGTTGCTAATCTTGAACAAGATGAACCTGCTGATATGGATGTTCAAAATGAAGATCAACCTGAAGATTATCAAGATGCTGGACCTAGTGCTGGTGCTAGAGATCTGGAAGATGGAATGCCAACCATGTCTTCTTTTGAAAGATACATGATCAATAGGCTTGATACTTTTGGGGAGAATCAAAGAAATCTTCATGATCTGTGTGTTAGCAACTTCCAGAACATTGATAACAGATTCAACAACATGGATGCAAGATTCATGACTCTGGATGAACAAATTGAAGCTGTTCAGAATCAAATCTTTGATCTTCAGTTTGCTGATGAAGAAGAATGAAGGAAAAACAACCGATTGGTTATCAGAGCAATCGATTGTTTTCTTGGTGTTACATGTGGTTTTAAATTTCTTTCTTTCTGCTGTTGCTGCTTTAATTCTGATGTAATCCAAACAATATCTTGTTTTATATCTTATCTTTGTCTATTTGTGAAGAAAAATAAGGGGAGATATATGCTGTGTTTTAAGTTTCTGTTTTCAGTTGTTAAAACAGTTTTGGGTTATGTAATATTTTTTCTGATATTTAGTTCTGAAGGCTATTATCTGTTTATCTGTGCGCGAACAAAATATCAGAAGTTCAATGTTTTGCTCAAAGTTCTATTGCAGGAACTGCTTCAGATTTAATCAGGTACAACACAAGCATCAGGGATTTGTCTTCATCAAATAGGGGGAGATTGTTGAACCAAGTGGTGTTCAAGTTTTGAAGAATCCAAATCCTTTGAAGGATGTTGAAGCCTCTGCTATGCTTGATGTTGCTGTGCTTGTTTAGCTTAGCTCTGGAGTAGTTTATATGTTGTAATCCACCCTTTGATTAAATCTAAAGCATTAGCATTCTCAATCTTTGTTAAAGTAAAATGTTTTCAAACTAAGTTAAAACAACCGATTGTTTATACTTAGGTGTTTTGAGAAAAAGATTGAAAATTGTTTTTAAATTGGTTGAACTGTTAAGTACCAAAACAACCGATTGATTCGAGGAAACAACCGATTCTTTGTTTTGGGACCATAACAGAAAAACTGTTTTCTGTTTGACTGAGCTTTAAATGATAACTGCTTACGCTCCAGTCATTAAATGCTTTGACCAATCTTTTAATGCAATTTAAGAGTTTGTTAAGATTTGATAACAAACTACATCTTTGAATATATTCAGAAAAACAGATTTGAGATTTAAGTTTTTTTTGACAAGTTTTTCTTAAGAGTTTTGAGTTTTTCAAAGAGCTGAGATTGCTAAGAGTTTGTGATTGATCAAAGTTTATGGAATAGGATTTTGCTTGTATTGATTTCAGATTATCTTCTGTATCAAGTGTAATCCTTGTACTTTGTTGAATAAGTATTCGTTTCTGTGTTGTTGCTGAGATTGGATGTGTGTTCTTGAGGGGATCAAGATCAGCAATCTTAGTGTTGGTGTGTTGACCAAGGACAGTGTGTTTCTTGAAGTGTTCAAGGTCATTCTCTTGGTTGTTGTGTAAGTGATCAAGGTGTGATTGCTTAGTGGATTTCCTCAGGGTTCTGAGAAGACTGTTTGTAACTCTGGGTTTGGAGTGAACCAGTATAAACAACTGTGTACAATCTCTCTATCTCTAACTCTTTAAATTCAGTTTATTTTGTTGTTTGCTGGTATAAACAACCGATTGTTTCTGCGAAACAACCGATTGTTTTTCTGGTAATACAGCTTTTGCTTGCTGTTTTGGCGAACTGAATTTCAGAATCAATTGTTTCCTAAGATAAATTCATTCTAGTTTTGAAAAGTTTGCGAAAACCCTCTTTAAACAATTCACCCCCCCTCTAATTTAAAGCCATCTTTTCTAACACTAGGTTCACTTCAAAATAGTGCAGAAATTTAGAAATCAAAACAACGATAGTCACTTAACCTCATTGCCTTTTACATGTGCTCTTTGATGATGTGTATCCAATTAATTTCGATCTTCTTCATAATGCAGAAGATGCACACCAGATCTTCCTCAGTGAGAACAGAATGATTGCTTCCCCTTGGAGTTAGAATCCAAGTCACAATGAGGGCTAGCAACCTTTCATCAAGTTTTAAGCCACCAACCAAACAAGTCCCAACTTGTGCATTTTGGTTCTTCAAGCAACTCTTGTAGTATTGAACTTTGTTGAAGTCCTCCACTACACCAAGGTTCCCTTTGTTAATTCTGAGGCCTGCGTACTTTAGACCAGCTACAGCAGTCCACACTTCATGTGTAATCTCCATATCTACACCTTTTACATGAGAAACAAGGTTGTTTCCCTCAAACTTGAGATTTGTGTAGAAAACTCTTATCAAATCTGGATAGATATTCCCTTTCATCTCCAAGAATTTTCTAAGGGACTGATCTTTGAGGAGCTTTCATACATTGTCCAGCTTTTGACTTTTCAGCCAATCAAAGCAAACAACTTTAAGGTTGTTTATCACTTTGTTGCTACTCTCAAATCTATATCTCTCAATTAGATCATTGTCACCCGAAAACCATCCTTCAAGCCTTCCTCCAGACCTTACAACTCTGGATTTGACTCTTCTTGAGGTGGGAGGAGTTGAATCTATGATGGCAGAGATGAACAACAGAGAAAAGCTCACTCACAGATTTTGCAAGAGATATTGCAATGGGTTGTTCTTGTGGAAGAGATGAGCTGCAACAGTTTTTATAGAAAAAACAGAATCATAGGATATTCAATGACATGAGTGGGTACCAGATTTTCAGAGAGAGAGGACTTGACCATGCCCTGCACAGAAAAAGCGTCAGAAAAAACAGAAAATCACATGGTCTTCACATGTGATCTTTGACTAGTCATTAAGGCTCTTGAATTTCCAAGATATTGGAATATATTCCTTTATGACTGTTGTAACTTCTTTCTGAGCGTGATCAGCTTTCAACTCAGGTTCATTGACCAATAATTTCCTCTTTAATTTGATCTGCAACGGATAGAAAATCAAAATAGAAATTAATTGGTTTCTTCACAGTGTTGTCAGACTCAAAACAATTGGTTGTTTCGAGAAAACAATCGGTTGTTTTTCTGCAGCAGTAAACTCATTTTGACTATTTAAGCATGAGCAGAAATAGATCAAATCAAATGAAATTTAACACTTTAAGAAGATTATTCAAACATGTAAAAGAACTTTAAAAAAACAGAAATTAATAACAAAGATAAGGAATGTCTTATCCTTTGTGTTATTCTTTCAATGAGCCATGTGCTTTGAGATCAAGAAGCCTTAATTTGACTATTGAGGGCTTTTGGACAGATACATAACATTGATTCAGCTTCAATGTTGGTGTTTTCCTTCAAAAGGCTTGATCAGATGACTCAGTCCTTCACACTTCTTTAGATTTCCTGCACAAGCATGAGTTCAAGCAACAAGATTTGACCCCTTTACAAATATGGATCCAATTGATTTCTTTTTCTCATTTGGAACCTCACATTCTTTAAGAATCCATTTCATGTAGCCTCTAGGAACAAAAAACTTTCTTATTTTGCCGAATCTAACCGAATGGCCCTTCTTCATGCAATAAAAGCATGTAACAACCGGTTGTTTCGAGACAACAATCGGTTATTTTTCTGGCTTTCTTGAAATTTTTTTGAAAACTTATCTTGTTGGTTTTGTGGATTAAAACCTAAACCTGCCTTTCCAAAAACACAGCTTTGAGATGCCAAGACATTCTCAAAGTTAGATTTCCCTTTTGAAAGCTTGTCCACAGTGTTAACAAGATAATGTACCTTTTTCTCAAGATTTTCACAGTTTTTGCAAATGAAAGTGTCACACTTGCAAGAAGAATTTTTTAAATGTGTTTCCAGATTTTTGAAATCATTTTTTGATTTTTCAATCTCATCTTCAAGTGATTTCACTCTCTTTTCCAACCAGCTATTGAGTTCTTTCAATCGGTTGTTTGAAAGCACCAATCGATTAGCTTCATCGTGAGTTTCTTGAAAAGCTTCAAGAAATTCACTATAATTTTGTTCATTTAAAGAAGCACAAAAACTTACCTCACTTGAGCTACATGATTCATCATCATCTTCTACAATCAAACAAATGTTTGCTTTCTCATCTTCACTTGAAGAATAACTTGATGATGATACCTCATTTTCATCCCAAGCTATGTATGCTCTCTTTGTCTTGCCTTTCTTTTCCTTGTAGTTAGGCTTTTTCTCCTTGCTCTTGTTTGAACAACCTGCCTTTGTTAGAATATATGGCCTTAAACGAGAGGGGGGGGGGGTGAATTGTTTAAGAAAGATTTTAGCAAACTTTTGATCTTAGAATGAAAAATACTTCAAGAAAACCTTGATTAAGAATTAAGTTTTTCAAAACATAAAGCAAAAGCACAATACTGGAAAAACAATCGGTTGTTTTACTGAAACAATCGGTTGTTTATACCAGTTATAAATGACAAAACTGACTTTAAAGAGTTAGAGATAGAGAGATTGTACACAGTTGTTTATACTGGTTCATTCCTAACCAGAGCTACACCCAGTCTTCTCAGAAACCCTGAGGATAACCACTAAGCAATCACCACTTGATCACTTACACCACAACCAAGAGAATGACCTTGAACACCTCAAGAAACACACTCTCCTTGGCCAACACTAAGATTGCTGATCTTGAACACCTCAAGAACACACAGCCAATCTCAGCAAACACAGAAACGAATTGTTCAACAGATTACAAAGATTACACTTGTTACAGATAAATATTTGAAATCAATACAAGTAGAATCCTATTCCAGCACTTTCATCAATCACAAACTCTTAAGCAATCTCAGCACTTTGAAAAACTCTATAGAAAAACTTTGTCAAAAGATTCTTAATTCTCAAATCTGTTTTTCTTAATATATTCAAAGATGTAGTTTGTTATCAAATCTTAACAAACTCTTAAATTGCATTAAAAGATTGGTCAAAGCATTTAATGACTGGAGCGTATACAGTTAAAGCATTTAAAGCTCAGTCAAAGAAAACAGTTTTTCTGTTATGGTCCCAAAACAAACAATCGGTTGTTTTCTCGAATCAATCGATTATTTTGGTACTTAACAGTTTCAACCATTCAAAAATAGTTTTCAATCTTTCTCAAAACACCTAAGTATTAACAATCAGTTGTTTCGACAAAACAATCGGTTGTTTCAACTTAGTTTGAAAAACATTTTACTTTCATAAAGATTGAGATGCTAATTGCTTGAGATTTAATCAAAGGGTGGATTACAACATATAAACTACCCCAGAACAAGGCTTAAACTAGCACAACAACAACAAGCAAAGCAGAGGCTTCAACATCCTTCAAAGGATTTGGATTCTTCAAAACATTGAACACGACTTGGTTCAACAATCTCCCCCTATTTGATGAAGACAAATCCCTGGTGCTTGTGTTTGATCTGATTAAATCTGAAGCAGTTCCTGCAAAAATAGCATTTATACTATCCAAAGCTTCTTATAGCAGCTAGTTAGATTTTAACTCATTTAAAGAATAAAACATGATAAACAATCGGTTGTTTACACGAAACAATCGGTTTTTTCTATCAGCAGCAGCAAAAAACACTTTTATATAAGCGTTTTTAACATTTTGTGGAATATCAGACAAAGATATACAAGAACCAATAATACTCCCCCTATTTGTCTTCACAAATAGACTTTAACATGTACCACAAACAGATTTAAGAGATATTATTAAGATCAAGAATACCTAACTCATTTCTTAAGAAGAAAAACCTTTCTTTTGGTAATGGTTTTGTGAAGATGTCAGCTAGCTGCAGTTTGGTCTCCACAAACTTCACTTCACAGTTCCCATTTTGCACATGATCTCTGATGAAATGATGTCTTATTTCAATATGTTTGGTCCTTGGGTGTTGAATCTGATTTTCGGTAAGATTGATTGCACTTGTGTTATCACACATCAAGGGAACTTTGCTGATTTGTAAACCAAAATCTGCAAGTTGTTGCTTGAGCCATAGAATTTTTGCACAGCAGCTACCAACAACTATATATTCAGCCTCAGCAGTAGAGAGAGCAACACATGCTTGCTTCTTGCTATGCCATGAGATTAGGCTTGAGCCAAGAAGGTGACAAGTGCCACTTGTGCTTTTTCTATCTAGCTTGCAACCTGCAAAGTCAGAATCTGAATAACCAATTAAATGTATTGGAGAGTGAGAAGGATACCATAGTCCTACAGATGATGTTCCTTTGAGATATTTCAGAATTCTTTTTTGCAGCTTTGAAGTGTGACTCTTTAGGATTTGCTTGATATCTTGCACATAGACACACCGCAAACATGATGGCCGGCCTACTAGCTATTAGATAAAGCAAGGATCCAATCAAACCTCTGTATTTTGTTTGATCTATACTCTTTCCAGCAGCATCCGCATCCATGTAACAGCTTGATGGCATTGGAGTGCTTGCTTCTTTGCAATTCTCCATTTCAAATTTCTTGAGAATCTCCTTGCAATATTTTGATTGACTTAAGAAGATCCCATCCTTTGTTTGCTTAACCTGTAATCCAAGAAAGAAAGATAGTTCTCCCATCATAGACATTTCAAACTCACCTTTCATTGCAGCCACAAATTCTTCACACAATCTATCTTGTGTAGCACCAAAGATGATGTCATCAACATAGATTTGCACAAGAATTATTTCTGCATTTGACTTCTTGATGAAGAGAGTCTTGTCTACCATTCCTCTTTCATAACCATGAGATAGCAGAAAGTTGCTAAGCCTCTCATACCACTGCCTTGGAGCTTGTTTCAGTGCATACAAAGCTTTCTTCAACTTGAAGACATGGTTAGGATACTTGTGATCTTCAAAACCCGGTGGTTGATCTACATAGACTTCCTCATTGATGTAGCCATTCAAGAAGGCACTCTTTACATCCATTTGGAAGAGTTTAAAACCACTCATACAAGCAAAGGCCAGCAGCAGCCTCACAACCTCCAATCTAGCCACAGGAGCAAAGGTTTCACCATAGTTTATGCCCTCTTCTTGATTGTAGCCTTTAGCAACTAGCCTTGCTTTGTTCCTAGTGATCACTCCATCCTCATCTAGCTTGTTCCTGAAAACCCATTTCGAACCAATAATATTCATTTCATTAGTTTTAGGGACAAGAAACCATACCTCATTCCTTTCAAACTGATTTAGCTCTTCATGCATAGCTTCAACCCACTTCTCATCCTTGAGAGCTTCCTCAATTGACTTTGGTTCAATTTGAGAGACAAAAGTTGTGTGCCTACAGTAGTTTGAGATGGAGCTACGTGTGGAGACACCTTCCTTTATCTGCCCTATGATGTTATCCACTGACAGATCTCTAGGAATCCTCCACTCTTTGGGCAACTCACTCTGTTGCAGAATTTCAATTGGTTGTTTCTGCGAATCAACCGGTTGTTTTTCTGCACAGATTTCCAGCTTCTCCAAACTTATGCTCTGTTTATCTTCCTCAGCCCTGATCTTTGGGATCTGACTGATTCTGCGATCTACCTCATCAAAGACAACGTGAACTGATTCTTCTACAGTCATCAACCTTTTTTTGTAGACTCTATATGCATGGCTTGTGAGTGAATAACCAATGAAAATACCAAGGTCAGCTTTTTCATCAAACTTTCCCAAGCTTTCCTTTCCATTGTTGAGAACAAAACAGCTACAGCCAAAGACTTTGAGGTGACTGATGTTGGGCTTCCTTCCATTGAAAAGTTCATATGGAGTTTTCTTCAAAATGGGCCTTATAAGTACCCTATTCATCACATAACAAGAGGTACTCACTGCATCTACCCAAAAATACTTGGGAAGTGATGATTCACTAAGCATTGTTCTTGCAAGCTCTTCAAGAGACCTGTTCTTCCTCTCTACAATTCGATTTTGCTGTGGTGTTCTTGGTGCAGAGAAATTGTGCAGAATCCCCAACTTCTCACAGAACTTGACAAACTTCTCATTCTGAAATTCTCCTCCATGGTCACTCCTTATAGATCCTATGTTACTGCTCTTTGTGTTTTGTAGTCTTCTTGCTAGCTTTTTAAATGCAGCAAAGGCATCACTCTTTGATTCCAAGAACAAGGTCCAAGTGTACCTAGAGAAATCATCAACAATAACAAGAGCATAATAATTTCCACCAAGACTCATAGTTCTAGAGGGTCCAAAGAGATCCATGTGAAGGAGTTCAAGAGGTCTCAAAGAAGAGACAACATTTTTGGTTTTAAAAGAACTTTTCACTTGTTTTCCTTTTTGGCATGCTTCACAAATGTGATCCCTCTCAAACTTGAGTTTTGGCAGCCCAATCACAAGATCTTTTGATATTAGCTTGTTCAAATGATTCATGTGAATATGAGCAATTCTTCTATGCCAAAGCCAAGATTCATCTTGCTTGGATAGAAGACATCCAATTGAACATGGTGAAGAGATATCTAGAACATACACATTATTAACTCTCTTACCTACCAACATTACCTCTTTGGTGTTGGGTAGACAGATTTCACATGTGTTTGTCTTGAACATCACTTGATATCCCTTGTCACAAAGTTGGCTAATGCTCAGCAGATTATGTTTTAGGCCTTCAACAAAGAGCACATCATGGATTACCAAGTTGTCCTCATCTCCTATGGATCCTCTTCTAAGAATTCTTCCTTTGTTATTATCTCCAGAGATGACATGACTCTCTTCCTTGAAGGATATTCTCAAGAACTTTGATTTGTCCCCTGTCATATGCTTGGAGCATCCACTGTCCAAGTACCAAAGTTGCTTGCTCTCCTCCAAGATTTCATACAAAAGAGATTTTCAAGTACAAAGGTTTGGTCCCCTTATGAATGTGGGTCCTTCTGGTTTATACTCATCAATAAAAGCTTTATTTCCCTTGGGAATCCACTTCATAAACCCTTTAGGAACAACATGTTTTTTGATTTTACAGAATCGCACAGAATGGCCTCTTTTCATGCAATAGAAGCATGTAACAATCGGTTGTTTCGATGGTCCAATCGATTGTTTTTCTGGCATTTTTGAAAATGATTTTGAAAATCTATCTTGTTTGTTTTGTGGATTATAACCCAATCCAGATTTTCCAAAAACACAATTTTGAGATGCTAGCACACTCTCAAAGTTGGATTGGCCTTTAGAAAGCTTATCCACTGTTTTGACAAGATAATGGACCTTCTTTTCAAGATTTTTGCAATTTTCACAAACTAGAGTATCACACTTGCAAGAGGAATTTTTGTAAATGATTTCCAGATTTTCAAAATCTGTTTTTGAATGTTCTAAATCCTCTTCCAGTGCCTTTACTCTGTTTTCAAGCCAACTGTTCTTTTCTTTTAACCGATTGTTCAAGAGAGCCAATCGGTTGGCTTCTTCATGCATTTCTTGAAAGGCTTGAAGTAATTGACCATAATTTTCAGAGTTTGAGGAGTTTGATGAACTTATACTACTTGAGTCATCCTCCCTTCTGGCCATTAAGCACAGATTAAGGCTTTTCTTATTTTGCCTTCTCTTCCTTCTTGCTTGACTCTTTGTCATTGCTTCCTTTGGTTCATGAGCAGCCTTGAGTGTCTCCGACATTTCCTTAGCAGTTTTGCACTTTGATATCCTGAAAAATTCATTAGTATCTAGTGCAGAAGCTATAATGTTTTGAGCAGACCTATCAAGCTGAGCCATCTTACATTCATCATTTGTCCATTTGGACAAAGGTTTTGCAATGAAAGAGTTATCCTTTTTGAACTTTGGAATGTAAGGACCATTTTCAATTGAGTCCCAAATTCTTTTATCAATAGATTCAATAAAGATTTTCATTCTTGCTTCCCAAAACTTATAATTCAATCCACAGAATAAAGGTGGTTTGTAGATTGAAGCACCCTCCTCAAAAGATAGTTTTCCAGCCATAGAAAAAAAAATTTAGATCAAATTGAATAACTTTCAAGAACCAAGCTCTGATACCAATTGTTAGAATATATGGCCTTAAACGAGAGGGGGGGTGAATTGTTTAAGAAAGATTTTAGTAAACTTTTGAGCTTAGAATGAAAAATACTTCAAGAAAACCTTGATTAAGAATTCAGTTTTTCAAAACATAAAGCAAAAACACAATACTGGAAAAACAATCGGTTATTTATACCAGTTATAAATGACAAAACTGAATTTAAAGAGTTAGAGATAGAGAGATTGTACGCAGTTGTTTACACTGGTTCACTCCTAACCAGAGCTACATCCAGTCTTCTCAGAAACCCTGAGGATAACCACTAAGGAATCACCACTTGATCACTTACACCACAACCAAGAGAATGACCTTGAACACCTCAAGAAACACACTCTCCTTGGCCAACACTAAGATTGCTGATCTTGAACACCTCAAGAACACACAGCCAATCTCAGCAAACACAAACGAATTGTTCAACAGATTACAAAGATTACACTTGTTACAGATAAATATCTGAAATCAATACAAGTAGAATCCTATTCCAGCACTTTTATCAATCACAAACTCTTAAGCAATCTCAGCACTTTGAAAAACTCTCTAGAAAAACTTTGTCAAAAGATTCTTAATTCTCAAATATGTTTTTTTTAATATATTCAAAGATGTAGTTTGTTATCAAATCTTAACAAACTCATAAATTGCATTAAAAGATTGGTCAAAGCATTTAATGACTGGAGCGTATACAGTTAAAGCATTTAAATCTCAGTCAAAGAAAACAGTTTTTCTGTTATGGTCCCAAAACAAACAATCAGTTGTTTTCTCGAATCAATCGGTTGTTTTGGTACTTAATAGTTTCAACCATTCAAAAACAGTTTTCAATCTTTCTCAAAACACAATTGGTTGTTTTCTCGAATCAATCGATTATTTTGGTACTTAACAGTTTCAACCATTCAAAAATAGTTTTCAATCTTTCTCAAAAACACCTAAGTATTAACAATCGGTTGTTTCGACAAAACAATCGGTTGTTTCAACTTAGTTTGAAAAACATTTTACTTTCATAAAGATTGAGATGCTAATTGCTTGAGATTTAATCCAAGGGTGGATTACAACATATAAACTACCCCATAACAAGGCTTAAACCAGCATAACAACAACAAGCAAAGCAGAGGCTTCAACATCCTTCAAAGGATTTGGATTCTTCAAAACATTGAACACCACTTGGTTCAACATCCTTTATATGACCTTGCTCACCACAGCCAAAACAAGTATAGTTATTGGAATTAAAATCATTTGATTTCTTGTTTCCATACCTATCTTTGTTGTTGTCCTTGTTGCGGTTCCTCTTTAAGAATTTGCTAAACTTTCTTGACAGCAAGCTAAGGTTTTCCTCATCACTATTATCGCTGGATTCTTGTTTGCCTTTATGCTTGGAAGCTTTTAAGGCTATGCTCCTTCCATGCTTGTCTTCGCTTTCTTGAACGTTGAGTCGATTCATCTCTAACTCATGTTCCTTAAGCTTACCAAACAAAGAAGCCATACTCAAGGATGTTAGATCTTTAGATTCGGAAATAACAGTTACCTTGGGTTGCCATGTTCTATCAAGACATTTCAAGATCTTGATGTTTAGCTCTTCCTTTTCAAAGTTCTTGTCAAGGCTCATTAGATGATTGATGATGTGCGTGAATCTTTTCTGCACCTCAGCAATTGTTTCACCTTTGAGCATTCTGAACATCTCATACTCTTCGATTAGAGTATGCTTCCTAGCTCTTTTCACCTCATTTGTACCTTCATGAGTTACCTCCAAGGTGTCCCACATCTCTTTTGATGATTTGCATTGAGAGACCCTGAAAAACGCATCTGAATTTAAAGCAGAGGTTATTATATTTTTGGCAATGCAATCGAATTTGGCCTTCTTTCTTTCTGAATCAGTCCACTGAGACCAAGGCTTTTCAATGGAGGATCCATCTTTTTCAAACTTTGGGATAAAAGGACCATTTTCAATTACATCCCAAATTCCTTTGTCAAGTGATTCCATGAAGATTTTCATTCTCACTTTCCAAAATTGATAATTCAAACCACAAAACAGAGATGGTGTGTTGATTGAAGCACCTTCCCCAAAAGGTAGTCTATCAGCCATAAAAAAAAGATTTTTTGGATCAACTTGAATAACTTTCAAGAACCAAGCTCTTGATGCCAATTGTTAGAATATATGGCTTTAAACTAGAGGGGGTGAATTGTTTAAAGAGGGTTTTCGAAAAATTTTAAGTGAAGAATGAAATTTCTTCGAGAATCAATTGATAAAGAAAATCAGTTTGCTAAACACAAAGCAAAAAGCAACTGCACCATAAAAACAATTGGTTGTTTCGCAGAAACAATCGGTTGTTTATACCAATTTGCAAAAATTAAAACTAAATTTAAAGAGTTTTAGGATAGAGAGAATGCACACAGATGTTTATACTGGTTCACTCTAAACCCAGAGCTACATCCATTCTTCTCATAAACCACTGAGGAATTCCACTAAGCAATCAAACCTAGATCACTTACACCACAACCAAGAAAGTGACCTTGATCCCCTCAAGACACACACTTCTCTTGGCCAACACACCAACACTAAGAATGCTGATCTTGATCCCCTCAAGAACACACAACACTTCTCAGCAAACACACGAAGATTCTTGTTCAACAAAATACAAGGATTACACTTGTTACAGAAGCAAATATGAAATCAATACAAGTAGAAATCCTATCTCACACACTTTGATCAATCTCAATCTCTAAGCAATCTCAACTCCTTGAAAAACTCAAAAACCTGTGTTCAAAGATATTGTTATTACTCAAATCTGTTTTTCTGAATATATTCAAAGATATTGTTTGTTATCAAATCTTAACAAACTTATTCATTGCATTTAAAAGATTGGTCAAAGCATTAAAGACTCGAGTGTAATCAGTTAAAACATTTAAAGCTCAGTCAAAAATAAAAACCACTTTTCTGTTATGGTACCAAAACAAACAATCGGTTGTTTCCTTGAATCAATCGGTTGTTTCCTTGAATCAATCGGTTGTTTTGGTTTTAACAGCTCAACCATTTGAAAAACATTTAGTTTGCAAAACACTTTTCTTTTAAAAAATTGAGAATGCCTATGCTTTGGATTCGATCAAGGGTGAATTACAAAACTCAAACTACCCCAAAACCTATCTAAGACAACTCAGCAACAGCAAGCACAACCCTTCAACATCCTTCAAAGGGTTTTGGATTCTTCAAAGCTTGAACACCACTTGGTTCAACAGAACCTTCTACAACCTCTTGGAAGCTTCTAGGTTTTGAACCGTTTATCCTCAATTACTGTCAAAGCATAACTGATAAGATCAACATATCTAAACCCATGTGTAGATTTGATCATCCTCCTCTCTTTATCATGTGTAAGCTTATAGCTGGAGTCAAATTCTACACATAAGGCCTTCACGTGTAAGAGATAGACGGATGACGAACATTGTCTATCGCCACATTGCTTGATGCCTTTAAATGATTTGATCCCATAGCAGAAGGCTCCACCTCAACATGGATTTTCTCCTTCCCCTTTTCCAGATCTCAGTCATTTGAGTCTCACCAAATGTGATGTCTCTGCTCATGAAACACCTTGCCTCACCAAGCTCCAAGCTCAATAGCTTGTACACCTTCACACCTTTTACGTATCCTATGAATATACATTTCTTAGCATGTGCTTCTAATTTGTCTTTCTTGATGAGTGCAAACGTCAAGGCACCAAACTCCCTCAGGTTATCATAATTTGCGGGTCTTCCATTCCATACTTCTATAGGAGTCTTACAATTCAAAGTATGATATTTCTATGTGTTTGCAACTCCCTCCTACAAGGACTTAGGAAATATAAAGTATGATATTTCTATGTTCATATACGGATCAGATGAAGCCTTATGTGAAACATGAGAGAGATTTAAAGTGATGCTGAGAAAATGCTCATATCATGGGTTTAAATATATTGCACAATTGAATATCTTTCATAACTGCCTCAGATCTGATACAAAAATGTTTCGAGACGCTACAACTTGTTGTACAATGATGTACATTGACATCAACAGACTATCAAGCCTATTATGATAGGTAGATTGAGCAAAAGAAAGGGATGTTGGACCTTAATAATTCATATGCGATTTTGGCTCAAAACAAAATTCTGACACAACAAATTGAAGCTTTTACCGAGAAGATGTCTAAGCTGCCACAAAATATACAAGCTGCACATTCTTGTCAGAGTTAACACCAACCAATGAGGTGATATTTTTTTGGAGGTGATCACCCCAAATACTCACTATTTTTACCAGAATAATCCATCTGAAGAGAAAAGTAATTATATATGCAACCAAGGAAGACAAGGTGGTTTCTCCAACAACAATTATCATAATAACATGCATCAAGGTTGAAGAAGAAATCATAATCAAGGTTTTAGATGGAAACAAGATTCTAGTCAATCTTACAAACAACCTCATTTTCAACAACAACCAATTTATCCTTCAGATAAGGAGAGAACAAGTAAATTGGAGGATACCTTGTAAAAATTCATACAAACCTCGTTGTCCAATCAAAAGAATACCGAAGTTGCAATTAGAAATTTAGAAACACAGGTGGGACAGATTGTTAAAAAGTTGGTAGATCGATAGAGTGGTCAGTTTTTAGCTAACACACAAACCAACCCCAAGGAGCATTGTAATTCAATTACCACTAGAATTGGTATAGTAGTAGGAGAGGAGATTGGTGATAATTTAGTTGCCGAGGGGGTGAGAAAAGATGAGAATAAGGAAGAGAAAAATGAGTGTGAGGAGGAAAAAAAATAAAGAAACAAAAAATAAAGTGAAAATAAAGAGAGAGGTGTTCCATTAACGGATTTAACATATCCCCCTCCTCCTTCAAGAAGAGATAAAGAGGAAATTGGCTAAAATTAAACAGATTTGTAAAAATTTGCAGATTAATATTCCATTTGTAGAGAGGCTTCAGAGCAAATGTCAACATTTGCAAAATTCATGAAGGAGTTGACTAAGAAGATGAACTTCATAAATGAAAATACTATAGAGCTGGAGGCTGGTTATAGTGCTATTATTTAGAAAAGCTTGCCCTTAAAATCCAAGGATCCAAGAAGTTTTAATATTCCAATAACCATAGGTGCTTTATTTTCGGACAAGGCTTTATTGGATTTGGGGGCTAGTATCAATTTAATGCCTTTGGCTATGTTGAAAATGTTGATCAAGATTGATCAAAGGCTTTGAAGAATCCAAATCTATGTGTTTGATGCAAGGTTGAAGTTGTTGTTGTGTTTAGGATAGGATCTGGGTAGTTTAAATGTGTAATCCACTCTTTGTTGAATCTAAAGCTAATGTGTTTTAAAACCTTTTTAAGTTTAAAGTGTTTTTCAAACTAAGTGAAACACAACCTGTTGTTTTGTCGAAACAACCGATTGTTTTACTCTTAGGTGTTTTTGAAAAGGTTGAAAACTGTTTTGGTTGGTTGACTTGCTGTCACACCAAAACAATCAATTGTTTCGTGATTTCAATCGATTGTTTCTTTGAAAATCCTAACAAAATTATGTTTTGTTAGTTGAGTGTGCTTTAAATGATTTCCAACTGAATACGCTCCTCTATTAAATGCTTTGACCAATCTTTGAAAGATATAAATAGTTTGTTTATGTTTTATAACAAACAAGAAAAACATATTTGAGTTTTTCAGTTGTGAAAGATTGCTTTCAAGTTTTGAACATTCACATCAAGCTTTGGGTTTTCTCAGGAGAGAGTGGAATAGGATTACATCTGTATTGATTTCAGATTGTTCTGTAAACAAGTGTAATTCGTTCTGAATATTATGTAAATTCTGGTGTTGTTGCCAAGGAGTGTTGTGTGCTCTTGAGGTGGACAAGATCAACATTTTTGGTGTGTGTTGTGCCAAAGAGAGTGTGTTTCTTGAAGGGTTCAAGGTCACTTCTTTGGTGGTTTGTGTGTAATCTGTTTTGATTGCTTAGTGGATTTCCTAGTGGCTTCTAACTGGATGTAGCTCTTGGTTTAAGAGTGAACTAGTATAAACTGTTTGTGTATCTCTTTCTTCCCTTAGACTCATTTAAATTCAGTTGTTATTGTTTTACTGGTATAAACAACCGATTGTTTCAAAGAAACAACCGATTTTTTTCTGGTGCTTTGCTGTTTTGTGCTTAACTTCTTGGCTAACTGAATTTTTGATTGAGTTTCATACAAAGGATTTTGTTCTAGCTGAAAAAGTTTTCAAAAACCCCTCTTAAACAATTCACCCTCCCTCTCGTTTAAGGCCATATATTCTAACAGAAAAGAATAGGTGATTTGGAGGTTAAACCCATCAAGATGACTCTACAGTTAGCTGATAGATCATCCATATGGTGTGGTTGAAGATGTTTTTGTAAGGTGTCATATTTCCTGTGGATTTTGTGGTGATGGACATAGAAGAAGACAAGGAGGTTCCCCTGATACTTGACAGACTTTTCATAAAAACTGCTAGGGATATTATTGATGTTGATGAGGGAAAGCTTAAAGTGAGAGCTCAAGATGATGAGGGAAGTTTTAATGTTTTTGATGGTTTAAAACATTCTATTATAGGGAAAGATTGTTTAAGAACATATGCAACAAATAAGCCTTTTCTGAAATTAAAGAATAGTTGGACCTTTCAAATACTTTAGAAAAAGTTATACATTATTGTACTCCACAAGTAGTTGAAAAGAAGAAAGAGTTTGTACCCGAATTTGTGGAAAAGCAACTCACTAATAATGAGCTATCTACATCATGTGTAAAGGAGGAAGACAAGGTTCATCAGGATGCAATTATAATGCAAGATGAATTTAAACCTTATCAACCAATTATGTTTAGTAGCTTTAAGATAAAATTCCTTCTTAGAAGGAAGACAAAAGGGTGAAGCTCGTGGGTTGTCAAAGAAACCACGACTAATGGAACTACTGAATTTGAAAGTCCATACTTAGAAGAATTAAAGTTGTAACCAGGAAATTATTACAACAAAGGGCTCATCCACCTTATAGAGAAACAAGTGTCAAGCTATATGATGTTAAACAAGCGTTTTATAAGAGACAAACCGAGATATATTTTTATTTCTTTTATTATTATTGTATTTTTTTTCCGCTTTGGTAATAATTGATAAACTCCATGATTATTTTACAAAATTTGAATTTTTGTGTAGAGAAACTCGCTTGGGCAAGATACAACTTGCTTGAGCTAGTTTTGCGTTTCAAAATTCTGTGCTCACGTAACCCAACCTCTGTATGCCTCCAGATCAGTTTGGAGTTTATGTTGCATGGCTTAGGGACAAATATTATTTTTTTCAGGTGGTAGGTCCAACAGATGAAGTAGGACCATCTGCAACTATAGATGATGATTTCAACACAGAGGTGGATGAATTGCTAATAAGAGATGATTGAACACAAAATATGGTTTTAACTTTTTAGTTATTTCCTTTTACTTTGTTTAATTTGCTTTTATTTTAGTTTTTTAAATGGCTTATATTTTTAGTTTAGTTTATTTGTTAAGTTATTTTTAGTTTTATTTTATTTATTAAGTTGTTTTTTAATTTTATTTTGTTCTTAAATGTTATTGTAAGAACTAGAATATTAATTTGAATTGTGGGAAAAGTGTACTCAGACTTCTTTTTGTTTAAAGATTAGAACAGTGAAATAATATAGACACGGGTTGAAAAAAATGTGTTGAGTCTATATTCAAATTTAGTTGAAATTGCGGTACATGAAAATTAAATAGGATGATTAGTTGGAACAAAGAATGACAAACAGTAAGGAATTAGACTAATTAAGCCTTGTAAGTGTGTGTGAATCTTAAATTGTTGAGAGTTTCACATATGAATTGACAGTTGTGGTTGCTTGATTTTTTATTTTATGTTACATCATAAAAAAAACATAAAATTGATTAAGGCATTTGTATTAATTAGACACTCAAAGCCAAAATGTCAACCTTTATTTAAAATTGATTATATCCTTGTGATAACCCATTTTTTTTTATTATTGCATCATGAACCTTAACTGATACATTTTCCTACATGTTGGCATGGTTAAGGAAGAAAAACATAGATGCAATTTATATATAGAAAAGAGAATTGTTGTTTTAGTTGTTTTGAATACTTGAAATTTTAAATAATTCAGTTGGTTGGAAAGAGGAGTAATCTGTTTCTATTATGATTTAAAAAAAGAAGATTTTTTTTTTTATATTGAATCATCACTACAAGAAAAATAGTTTTAGTAATATAAATATTCATCACTAAATACTATAAATATGTCACTATTAACATCTTGTGACAACAATTAAATTGTCACTAGTACTATTGTCACTATTACTTGTGACAATAATTTTAAATGTCACTAAAACTAAATGTTATTGTGACAATAATAATTATCACTAGTAATTCTATGTAATAGTGAAAATAATACGATATCACAATTACATAGTATAATTTTAATGTCGTGATAATTAGTTATTAATTATTAATATTGTATCATTATTGTTAGAAATTATGATAGTGTGTAATTGTCACAAATAAATAGATTGTGATAATTAATAGACAAATTATATTTTAAATTTTAAAAAATAATAATTAAAATAAATAAACATAAAATATAAATATAAAATATCCAACAATACTTTCAAATACAAGAACTAAAATATCTAACAATAATTTCAAATAAAATAACTAAAATATCCAACAATAATCTTAATAGGACCTCATTTTACTTGAAAATGTTTTAACTACGTGTATTTCAAAAAAATAACAATAAATGATATGTAATATCTTCAAGATTTTGATCCTGCAAAATAAATAAAATAAATCATTAATATCAATAAAAAAAATTAATCATATTTTAGAAATGTAAAGATGAAATTATGGATATATTAATGAAAAATTTAAATAAGAACCAAACCTATTGTATTTGGTAGAACATTTGACGTTTGATCTCTCTCTTTTTTAATATCTTGTTAGTGTAGAGTTTTCATAAAAAATTGTAACTTTCACTTTGAATTACAAGAGTTTTCCACTTGATTGCAACTATTATAATATTATAATAAGCATGAGTATGAATCCATGTTGATAATATAAATCAATCATAAATTAGCTTTTATATGGATCATATAATCTGCAACAAGTTGAACTTTAGCATTCAAACGTATGAAACTTAGTTTTATTTAATGGGACGTTGAGATGAGATATTATGATCCTTAAATGCATCTCAAATGTAATTTTGCTTACACATTAAAGAGAAGTTGTAAAACCAAGAACTAACGAATCCTACTTACAACATGAGGTATATGCTACTTAGGTCTATTGACTTGCGGCATGCCAAAAACTACAATATAAAGGCAATGGCCAGATTGATAATGATAACAAGGTCATGGTACATTTCATGAAAAATCCAAGAAATAGGGTTCTAAATAATAAATTGTGTGAATGAAGTTTTTTCTACTCATAGGATATTTCCGAAGAATAAAAAATTAATTAATAATATTTTAGAAATGTAAAATGTACTTATAGACATAGTAATGGAACAACTTAACAGAACTTACTGTATTTGAAGGAACATTTGAATTGTTAAATGATAAAGCTCCTAGTAGAGTAGCCATTTGACGTTTCCTCTCCATTTTAATTTCTTGCTTCATTTGGTCATGTTGAGTTTTCATAGAAAGTTTTTGATCTTCAATTAATTGACGTAGAGATTGCAATTCACTTTGAAATTGATTGTTAGCCTTTTCCTGTTGTTGGATTATGCTAGTCAAAATTTTGCACTTCTAACTCTATATCATTTGCTCTTTTTTGTTCATTCTCCATTTTACTTTGATAACTTGTCTCTCTGCATTTCTTTTTGTCATTGATACACTTCCTATACCTTGTGAGTGATTTGGTTTCATTCCTAGTACATATGCAAAATGTTTAACCAATGGCACAGGTGCTTTTGAAATTTCTTCTCCATACACTTCACTCACATTTTTGAAATTTTCCTACATAATGTTAACACACAATAATTAACATTGGCAACTAGCATTGAATTAAATCATTACACTACTTTTTTTTACTTACCGTAATTTCTTCTCCATTAGGATTACACCAAGTGCCATCAGATCTCATACGTGTAGCCTTCCATACTTCCATTGCATTTGGCCATTCCTCACTTTTTAATTCTTCTTTCTATTGAAAACAAATAAATAAGGTAATAAAATGATACATTAAATAAAAGAATAAAACAAACTTTTATATGTGAAACATAAAGAAATCATAGAAAACAACATTACCATTTCAAATGCCTTTTGGACAATTGATTTAGTGCCAATAATTGATTTAATTCCTTGTTTACTTCAACTAGCTTTATTTTTCAAGCTCCTTTCCTATAAATTTAGAAATAATTTAATATTATAATACATAAAAAATAAAATTCAAATTTAAGATATAGATATACAAAGAAAGTAACCTTACCTTAAACTTAGAATCATTTCATTTGTTATGTATTAACCAAGTCCAATATTCGTGTACTACATCATGTGGCACGCCTTTGTTTTGGATATATGTTTGATACAAATGGTGATGTCTATTTCTATATTGCTTTTGCAATTGTTTCATTGCATGTTCTTTATCCTTTTCCATCAAACATAATGCATCCTAAAGTCATGAAGTTAAAAGGAGTACCAAATAATCAAAATAGATTAAATATATAAATAAAAATTAATTAAGTACACTTACATGAATAGAGTAATACTAACCTTCATATGTTTCCACATTAGAGTTAAATCATCTTCAGATATCTCCTTCCAAGTTTTAACTTGTAAAGGAGCCTTTTGACATATACACATAGTTGCTTCAGCCTTGAAATATTTTGCATGTTTTCCACAAAGTTTAAAATAAGGAGGGCGAAATTGGATGTCAAAAGTATTTCCCATTACAATTAATTTATCTCTTTTCTTTGGAAGTTTTACATTAATGGTATGTCCATGTTGCTTCTTAACAACATGTTGACCTAAATTAAATTAGGGAAATAAATCAATACCAATTTCACTAATTATTTATTCAATCTAGAAAAACATGTGATACAAATACCTGTACTTGTTTCATGTTGCTCAACATTAACCAACTCAGATGCATTGACCCTTTTAGAATTTAATCTTAATGATCTTGTTATCTACAAAATATAAAGTAAATAATCACAAAACTTTAGGAATGAGTTACACTATCAACCTAAATTAGATACATGTTACTTGTGTAATTAAACTAAACACGAACATTTATACATTTTAAGAATCTCATTACATACCTTTTTTTATTGTATTTTTCATCTTCACTTGAATATTGAAACTCTTCTAATTCTTTGGGTCTATACTCTTCATCGTTCTCTTCATTGTTAGAATATATGGCCTTAAACAAGAGGAGGGTGAATTGTTTATGAAAGATTTTCGCAAACTTTGAAGGTACAATGAAAGCCAATGAAGAATCACAGAGAAGGCAACTATGGAAAACAATGCACGAAGTTGTTTTAGTTGATTTCCAGAAAATCAACCGGTTGTTTTTGCGATTCAACCGGTTATTTTTATCAGAAATTAATAAAAACAACTTAAAACAGATATATGTGAGATCAGGGAAGAGAGAATCACATAAACAAATTTATACTAGTTCACTCTTACACCAAGAGCTACATCCAGTCCCCAGAAACCAATAGGTATCTACTATGCAATCAAAATCCATATTACAAACACACCACCAAAGAAGTGACCTTGAACAGCTCAAGTCACACACTTCCTTTGGCACACAAACACCACAAAAATCAGAACACCCTCTAATTCTGCACTTACACATCAGTATTTAGAAATACAAGAGATACAAAAAGGATTACACCTGATGAAGATAAAATCAAAAGATTACAACAATCCTATTCCACTTCTTTGAGAAAACCCAAAAGCTTGAATGCAAATCTTGAAAACTCAAATCTGTTTTCACACTTTCACAAATGTCTCAAACTGTTATCAAACTTTAAGAGAGTATAACAACTTCTTTAAATACTCCAAAAGTTATTAAAAACATTTAAAGCAGGAGCCTATTCAGTTAGAAAACATTTAAAGCTGATTTGCAAACATAACAGAAATTCTTTTATGGATTTTCAACAAACAATCGGTTGAATTCACGAAACAATCGATTGAATTGGTTTGACAGTAAAGTCAACCAAGTCAAACAGCTTCAAACCCTTTTCAAAAACCTCTAAGTCTCAAACAACCGATTGAAACGATAAAACAACTGGTTGTTTTTCCACTTCTTTAGAAAACAATCTTTTCCAAAAAGGTTTTGACTCCAAACTGTTTTAGATTCAAACAAAGAGTGGATTACACATCATTCTACTCAGATGCCACCCACACAAGCAACAACTCCAACCTTCCATCAAACACCATGGATTTGGAGACATCAAAGCGTCAAGATCATCTTTGATCAACAATCTCCCTCTATTTGATGAAAACAAATCCTTGGTTGCTTGTGTTGATCTGTTTGAATCTGAACCAGCACCTGCAAAACATAAATTATGCAAACACAGAGCATATATACCAGCAGGTTACCAAGGCACACAAACCAGTTTTCTGCTTTACCAAAGGAGCATAAAACAGGCAAAAAAAAATGTCAAACCAGTGAGTGTAGCAGCAACATAAACAATTTTAAGCATAATTAAAACTTTAAATAAGAGTTTGCAATAGAAACATACACAACACAAAAACAAACACCTTCTCCCCCTATTTGTCTTCACAAATAAAATGAAGAAAGGGATAAAAACAGAATTAAGAAAAAACATAATACTAGTGTGTGTAGCAGCACTATTGCTGCAACAAACCTGTGATACCATATCAGAATTGTAGCAAAAATCTATAGTGTATCAGAGTTATGGCAGCATCAGAATAAACTATAAAACCAATGTGTGTAACAGCAGAACTATGGTGAACCAAAGCTATGGCAGCAGCAGTCCAAAGCAGTTTTCAACACCCCATAAGAGTGTAGAATTACAACATCAAACCACCAATTTGATTGCCTTTCATAAAAAGTTTTGAATTTCAAAGAAAACAAAGAATACATCTCTTTATTATCTGATTCAGAGGCATAGTAAATGCATTTTTGACCCACAATGGTTTTTGAAAGAAAAGAAAAAGTTGTAATCATGCATAAGAATTCATAACAACTTTATTCAAATGTGTCAGAGGTAAAACAATCGGTTGTTTTTCTAAGACAGCAAGAAAATGTTATTTTTCAAAGCATATCATCTTTCAAAGTGATGAGAAATGCATAATGAAATACATTCATACTTTTGCATTACCTCAACATGTTTAGAAGTTCATTTGGTCTTATGAAGCCAAAAGCATAGGATGAACATGTACAACTTACTTTACATAGGTCATGAATTTTGACTTGTCAAGAATTTGAGAAAGGTGTATGCTTTTAAACCATAAGCATCACTTTGACTATTCTTCATCATAACACCTGTACTTGAAAGGTCCTGCAACACAGAATTGATGCATATACAAAACAAGTATAGAAGCAAGATAACAAGACGCACACAACTAGTTTTCTGCATATACAACATTAGTAAAACAAAACAAAAAAAGTGAAGTGTTCAAGTGCTTTCAAGTGTAGAATAGCAACAACATAATGCACAGTTTCAAAGCTATCTGTACAACCAAATCAAGCATAAACTTCTCCCCCTATTTGTTCTCACAGATAGACAATGAGAAGGGATTGTACAAAATAGAAATCAAAATGATAATATAGTAGTCCAACAGTACAAACAATGTTGACATTTCAAGAATAGAAAATGATATAGAGCTTTCAAGAAAACAAGTGAATATAATCTTTTATTATCAGATTCTGAGGCACACTTAATGTATATTTGTCCAAAAGCAAGATTTGAAAAAGAGAAATAGGTTTAATTACGCCTAAGCAAACTTGACGGCATTATATAGAGGTGCCAGAGGAAAAACAATCGGTTGTTTTACTATGACAGCAAAGAAAACATTTTTCATAACCAAAAATTACCTTTTAAATTGATTAAAAATGCAGTATGCAATTTGTTCATACCTTTGCACAGAGAACCCCAATAGATTCACCCAAAAAGAAGACTTTGAGATGTTTATATAGTCACAAGGCATACTTACTATACCGTCCCGTATCCGGGCGTTGACTAAGTCAAGGTCAAAGTCAACGGCTGGAGAGTCAAAGTCAACGGCTGGAGAGTCAAAGTCAACACCAGGCGTCGCCTAGGTGGAGAGACTCCAAGAGGAAGCGTCGCCAAGGCAAGGCGTCGCCCAGGTGAAGGCGTCGCCCAACTAGGGCGTCGCCTGATCAAACAGTGCTAAAGCAAGGCAATCACGGTGTGGTTCCCCGATACCCATGGGTAGGAAAGACCATGGAGGAAGCGACACCGTGGGAAGGCCTCAGGTCCCGATAGCACGGGGCAACGATAAAGAGAAGGAAAAGGTGGCTTCAAGGCCATAGTAATAGTACCAGTGTAGGGCAGCCTGACTCGTGAAGTGCTCCTGCCGCCCCAGAGACGCCTGTGGGGCAGATACGACTCAAGAGGAAGGTCACGCCCAGGGCAGCCGGGTGCAGGGTACAAGAGGAAGGCAGATACGCTCTCAAAGTAAGTGACTAGATAATTGGGGGCATGAGTTGGCACCCAAAAAGTCACCCCTAGCGCAGTAGCACTCCCAGGCAGGAGGACTCACACGTAGAAACGTCCCCAGATGGGCAGAAGCGCCCCCAGATGGGGTCACGGCGTCGTGAGGACCTCCACGTGTACGACAGCCATGCCAGAATAGAAACACCCTTTAGTCAGGTGCCAGGTAATTAAAGTCATTCAATACAGTTTTCCTTTCGAGCATTCAGGTACTATAATGGCTCCCAAGCGTTTCAACGTCTTAAATGCGCTACGTTTTCTAATTAAACGCTTTAATGAGTGCGTTACGTTTGTGATTAAAAGCGCTTTAAGGCGCTTTAAATGCTTGGGTAGTTTAAATAGCGCAGAGAATGTATGAAAAAGGGTTCGAACTTTCTGCAAATTTACGAGAGCTCTCTAGTTGCTTGCTCGTGCTTCAACAGTTACGAACAAGGGACTGGGGAATATTTTTGCCTGAGAGAGAGAACACAGACACACAATACACAGTTATTTTTACCACCTTCAGAGTGCCATACGCGGTGCTCAGAGACGGAGGTGAACAATTTTGGTGTTTCTTGCTGGTTGACTTGAGCGTCGGAGTGCAAACGGCCGCTAGGGCGCCTCTTTGTCCTCTTTTTTGCAGGAATACACAGGCAATCAGTGGGAAGGAGTCCCTAGCAGACGGTTGAAGTCGCGCACGAAGACGTCCTGGTCAACCGGACGGAACACTTACAAAAGTTGAGAAATGAAAACACACATACAATCTTTATTCTTGAAGTTTCTCTTTTCAGCACCCACTATGCATGTGCCAAGGATGTCTCTTGACATTCAAAGAACCCTGCAAGACATATACAATTGAAAAGTGTAGGTACAAAGATTTACTTTGCTCTTGATGTTCTTCCCTTTAGCAGTCATTCTTCAAGCCCAAAAGTGATTATTGGCTTCCAAGGATACCTACATGAAAGGATTAAGAAGCAAGATTTGGTCTCCTTATGAATTTGGGTCCAATGATGTTAGTAGGAGCCTTAGGAACCCATCTCATTACACCTTTAGGAACAAAAAACTTCCTAATATTGCAGAATCTAACTAAGTGGCCTCTTTTCATGCAATAAAAACATGTAACAACCGGTTGTTTCGATTTTTCAATCGGTTGTTTTTCTGGAAGTTTTGAAAAAGACTTTGAAAACTCATTTTTTCTTGCTCTGTGGATTAAAACCTAAACCTGCTTTTCCAAAAACACAATTTTGATATGCCAAGACATTCTCAAAGTTGGAATTACCCTCTGAAAGCCAATCCACAGTTTTCACAAGGTAGTAAACCTTCTTTTTCAAGAGATTCACAATTTTCACAAACAAGTGAGTCACACTTGCAAGAAGAGTTCTTGTAAAGCATTTCTAGATTTTAAAAATCAGTTTTTGAATTCTCCAACTCTTTTTCCAGTGCCTTGACTCTGTTTTCAAGCCAGTTATTCAACCCTTTCAATCGGTTGTTTAAGAGTGTCAATCGATTAGCTTCCTCATGTGTTTCTTTAAAAGCTTGAAGAAGTTTACTATAATTTTCAGCATTTAAAGAACTACAAGAACTTACACTACTGGCATCATCCTCTTCCTTGGCCATCAAACACAGATTAGCTTCTTCATCTTCACTTGATGAGGAGCTTCATGGAGAGACATCATTTTCGTCCCAAGCAATGTAGGCTCTTTTTTATTTTGCCTTCCTTTCCATCTTGCTTGACTTTTTCTCTTTGTTTGGGCATTCAGCCTTTATGTGCCCCTGTTCTCCACAACCATAACAAGTATAATTGTTAGCATTAAAATCACTGGTTTTCTTTTTGCCATACCTTTCTTTATTGGAGTCTTTGTTGCGATTTGTTGAACATTTTGGACAGCAAACTAAGAGTTTCTCATTCAGTCTCATCACTTGAAACTTGGTTGTTCTTGTGCTTTTGGCAATTTTCAAGGCAATGTTTCTCACATGCTTATCTTCATTCTCTTGAATGTTGAGTCTATTCATCTCCAACTCATGCTCCCTAAGTTTTCCAAACAAGGAGGTTGTAGTCAAAGATGTCAAGTCCGTTGATTCTGGGATAGCCGTGACTTTAGGTTGCCAAGATCTATCAAGACATTTGAGAATCTTGATATTCAATTCTTCTTTGTCAAAGAACTTTCCAAGACTCATAAGGTGATTAACAATATGAGTGAACTGCTTTTGCACATCCGCAATTGATTCTCCTTTGAGCATTCTGAACATCTCATACTCTTGGATTAGAGTATGTTTCCTTGCACTCTTTACATCGTTTGTTCCTTCATGAGTTATCTCTAGTGTATCTCACATCTCCTTAGAAGATCCGCATTGAGAGACCCTGAAAAACTCATCAGAATTTAAGGCAGAGGTGATAATATTTTTTGCAATGCAATCAAACTTCGCTCTTTTGTTTCCTGCATCAGTCCATTCAGACCAAGGCTTTTCAATAGAAACACCATCATTTTCAAGCTTAGGAATAAAATGGTCATTTTCAATTGCATCCCATAATCCTTTATCAAGAGATTCAACAAAGATCTTCATACGTACCTTCCAAAATTGGTAATTCAAACCACAGAACAAAGGTGGTATGTTTATTTATGCACCCTCCCCAAAGGGTAATTTTTCATCCATAAGAAAAAGATTTTTAGGATCAAACTTGAATATTTTTCAAGTACCAAGCTCTTGATGCCAATTGTTAGAATATATGGCCTTAAACAAGAGGGGGATGAATTGTTCATGAAATATTTTTGCAAACTTTGAAGGTACAATGAAAGCCAATGAAGAACCACAGAGAAGGAAACTATGGAAAACAATGCACAAAGTTGTTTTAGTTGATTTCCAGAAAATCAACCGGTTGCAAAAGCCTATTCAGTTAGAAAACATTTAAAGCTTATTTGCAAACATAACAGAAATTCTGTTATGGATTTTCAACAAACAATCGGTTGAATTCACCAAACAACAGATTGAATTGGTTTGACAGCAAAGTCAACCAAGTCAAACAACTTCAAACCCTTTTAAAAAACCTTTGAGTGTCAAACAACCGATTGAAACGATAAAACAACTGGTTGTTTTTCCACTTCTTTAGAAAACAATCTTTTTCAAAAAGGTTTTGATTCCAAACTATTTTAGATTCAAACAAAGAGTGGACTACACATCATTCTACCCAGATCCCACCCACACAAGCAGCAACTCTAGCCTTCCATCAAACACCATGGATTTGGAGACATCAAAGCTTCAAGATCATCTTTGATCAACATTCATCTCTTTCTTTTCCCTTCTTGTTCTTGGTATTTTGAGTTGGGACTTTCAAAGAATAAGCTAAATGTGATAATGCCAAAGCCTCTAGTTTTTCTTTGTTTTCTGAAATTCTTTGTAGCCTTTGGTCTTCATATTTAGACATGTCTCTTGTGAAAAAAAGTTAAGATGTAATATATATGGTTCCTCCATCTTTTCCTGTTAAAAGCTCAAGCTTTGAGCTCAACTAAGGTGAATAATTGAAAACCAAGCACAGGGAAATGGGATAATCCCAAATCTCCACCAATGCTACTTATAGCATTCTCCATTCTCGAAGAAAAACCGTGCAAATGTGATACTCCCAAATCTCCTCCAATACTACTCCACGCATTCTCCACTGCCAAAGAAAAATCATGCAAAGGAAATGCTCCCAAATCTCCCTAATACTTCTAATTTAATAGGTAGTGCAAAATTTATTCTTTTTGTAATTATGTTGGGGAGGAAGCAGATGGCATCTCGATCTTACCATTCTTACGAATCCGTTTGTTAAGATCCTATTGATATATTAACAATTTATTGACTCTTAGGCCAACCAATTTAAGTAAACTAAAAATCATACAATGTGTAACATGTTCATTAAATTAACTTGAGTTTTATATTAAAACAAAAATGAAAAGGAAAAGATGGGACAAATGAACATTAAAATCTCCAAAAAAATCTAGATAGCAACATAATCCTTAATTCATCTCCACTTGACCCCACCATCTCTCACATTATTTCCTTTTAAGTGGCTAATCTAAACCCTTTAATAAGTAGTTTTAGAGATTCATTCTCTCTCTTGCTAATCTCTAAAACTGCAAGGTATAGATTGGGTTTAGGTGCAATGTTGTAAACCTGTTTTTTAATGATTTTAGGTTTCATTACCTTATTGGTCCCAACATTTTGGGTCAATATTCAATTAAGCACAATGGTTTTTAAAAAAATCAATTTGGTCTTTATGTTTTTTAAAATGTATTCAAAATGGTGATTTATGTTAAGTCGCACCAAACGGCGTTAAGGGATGCTTATGTGGCAGAGACGTGTCAACTGACGTGGATGGTTACATTAGTTTAGCCCAAAATGAATTGGGGGTTTAGGGTTTAGTAATTTGATTTGGGGATTATACATTTTTAATTGTAAGGTTAGGGTTTCTGAGAAACAAGGTGCGATTGTGAACAACGATCTTGAAGTGCGATCTCGTGGTTCAATTATGTGGTGCGATTGTGAGGTGCAATTGAGTGTTGCGATCCATAGCTCGTGAAGGGGCAGCGATTGAGGAACTCGAAGGCATTGTCGAGCATGGTGCCATTTCATGGTTCGTCGTTTATAAGGTTAGGACATTTGGTTCAGTTTGTGATTACTTTTAGAGAACATATACATAGTAGTTTATGATGTAGGGTCCACCATGTGCAAGATTTTTCTATGTGTGGTCCAACATTTGGTCTCTGACATAATTAAGTGAAGGATTACTTTGTAAGTTGTTTGTAATTTGTTGTCATTTGTATATTTATATTTCACAGGAATACCTTTTATAAAGTTCATATCATGGAAGAAAGTTATTTTCAGCTTGTGGTCCACCATAGTGGGACATTTTGTGATGCGAGATATGTTGGTGGTGATACATCAACATGGTCATGTGACGATGATAAATGAAGTTACTTTGAAATAGTTGGCATCCTAAAGGACATGGGGTTTTTAACAGTACAGGAGATGTGGTATTCACGTGGAGGTTGTGAAGAGTTGGAAAATAGATTGGAGGTACTGGTTGATGATGGTGGTGCAATAAAAATGTTGAAAATTGCAAATACACATGGTGAAGTTCATTTATTTTTAGTGCATGTTGTATCAGAGGCAGAAGTGATGTTGGTTTTAGGTGATGGTGTACATGGTTGTGGTGTGGAACCCACAGGTGTTGAAGTTGATGTTGAGGATGGTGGTGGTGTTGAACCCACAGGTGTTGAAACTGATGTTGAGGATGACGGTGGTGTGGAACCCACAAGTGTTGAAATTGATGCTGAGGATGGAAGGTGTGGGTGAGGAGGACGAAAGTCACGGTGGTCAGGATATTGGTACGCCTATTCATGAAGATATGGAATGTGATGATGATGATGATGTTTGGCATGTGTCAGAAGATTCTTCTTGGTTAAGGGAAGGTGAATTTATTGAAGGTGAAATTAAAGTTCAGAGTTAGGTCCTAGAGATAAGGGTCATGGTGATGGTAAGGGTCAGGGTTTAGGGTTTAATCCTGAGGTTAGGCATAGGCACAGAAGTAAAAGGCAAGCCAGTAATCCTATAGAAGGTTTAGAACCAAATTGTACAGATGATTTGCAGGATTTGGGTGGTGATGATGATGAAAGTGAAGGAACATTTGTGCATGATAGAGGGTTGTCATATACAGAGTGGGAATCAGAAGAGTTAGATAGCATGGAAGAATTTGAAGATGGTGAGAAGGATATTTGTACAGGTGGTAAATTTCCATCATTTGAAATGCCAAAAAACATGGTAGATTTTTCTTGGGATTTGGGTACCTATTTTACAGACAAGGAAGCATTTAAAGATGTCATTAGAACTTATGTTGTCCATTCAAGGAGGAACTTGAAATTAGTAAAAAATGATAATTCGAGAGTTCGTGTGTGTTGTATTGGAGCACAAGGACAATGTAAATGGTTTGCATATTGTGGGTTCTTACTCTCAACAAGTTGTTGGTAGTTAAGAAAACTAAATGATGTACATACTTGTGCTAGGCAGTTTAAGGTTGATTTGTTGAGCATTAAATGGTTGAGTGGGAGGTTGGAGACTTCTTTAAGTCATAATCCAAATTTGAGAAGTAATGATGTAAGGAATAAAGCTGTTAAAAAATGGAACACAAGTATAAGTAAGTCAAAAGCTCAACGGGCAATGGCCATGGTGTTGAAGACTGTCCAGGGTTCATTTCAAGATCAGTACAAACGAATTTATGACTATGAACATGAGGTCATGCGTGAAAATCTGGGGTCTACAGTTAAAATGAAAGTTAAAGACATGAATGGGTTAAAAGTTTTTAACATATTTTATGTGTGCTTAAAAGGCTACAAGGATAGCTTTATATCTTGTAGGCCCATAATTGCTTTGGATGGGTGCTTCTTAAAAGACTTTTATGGTGGTGAACTGTTGACAGCAGTTGGGAGGGACCCAAATGATTAGATGTTACCACTAGCATATGTTGTGGTTGAGGTTGAATGCAAAGATTCTTGGACCTGGGTTTTGCACCTTTTAATTAAAGATGTTGGGGGTGTAGATGTATGTGAAGGCATCACTTTCATGTCTGACCAACAAAAGTGCCTCTTTGCATTGAAAAATCATTTGAACAATGTCCAAGTGCAACACGACCATCTCACCCAAGGTCATCCCACACAAGCTCATCTCACCCACAACCATCTCACTCAGGCCCATCTGACCAAGGTCCAAGTCAGGCAGCTCCAACTGCACTCCCTCCACCATCTCCCCCTACTCAACCAAAAGTTTCACAACCATCTCAGTCAGCTCGAAGGACAACAAGATCAAGTGCAAAATTTTCAAGACCCAACACTAAGCTTAAGTTAAAGTCCATGAGAGATCGCTTTTGGAAGCCATGAATGCTTTTGGAACTCACTCATTTCTACACCTATGTATTTTGAAAAACAATTATTATAGGCTCATGCTAATGTATTTTGGAATCATAATTTGGTAATTTGTTAATGTATCATGTACGGAATGTATTTGGTAATTTTTGGAGTACATTAATGTTATCAGGTTCTATGATAATTAAGTTTGCTTCATTCCAAATCTATGATAATTAAGTTTGTGTTTATGCTTGTTACATTTATATTCCTATTGGTATAGCTTAGCCTATGAATAGTGGACTTTTGATTTACTCTAAGAAGGGAAAAGCTGGATTGAACATGTATTGTTCTCTTTCCTGCTCAACTAATGTCAAACTTAGTAATGACTTTTGCTAGTTGTCTTCAAGATGGGAAAATTTGCACTCAATTATTTTATTGTTAAACTACTGTTCAAATATTGAATTACTCTTGCATCACCTAGCAGTGTAAAATTTGAGTGTTTGTTTGGAACTCTACATAAAAACAAGAAAATAGTACATAATTTCTATGCCAACCACTTGTTAAATGATGAACTCGTTCATTAAAATTCATTTTGTATTGATATAAATTTCGGGATACATATTACATACTGGACATAATGAACTCAACACACTAATACATATTACATTAACTAATTCAATTATAATCCCAACCAAAATATACATTGATACATCACTCATGGGAATTTTAAGAAAATAGTCAACATACAATGTTTATTACAACAACAACACACAACCCTACTAATAACATCTTAATCCACTTTCTTGACATCTTCAGACGTTTTTCCAAGCTACAAATTTTGTTTCTTTGTCTAGCAATCATTCCATATTTGTCATCCCAGTGTCTTCAATGCACCATCTGAAAAAATTGCATCCCGTGCTTACGACACTTTTACTTTGTATTAGACAAAACGATAACCAAAAAATCAATACCAATGCATTTTTTTTTCATAAACCACAGTTTCATAAATCTCACCTTGTACTTTGGACACCCCAAAAATTGCCTCCCACCATTTTTTACAGTTGTTGATATTCTCAAAACCCCAAATTCCCCACAATCGCAAATGGGAGCAACAAAAGTCGTCCTGCTCCCACCTCCATGGCTATAATTAGATCGTTGTTTCACTTCCATTTGATTACAGCTGCATGATGATACAGATGCAGACCTATAGGCACACATTTCCACCACAAAAGGACCTACACCCACGAACGAACCACAAACGGACCTACACCCAACAAACGAATCATCGGACTCCACCACAAACGGCCACCCTCCTATACGTCAACTCACTCATTTCTGTGAACAAGCCAGCAACCCTAAACGTTTACGCATGGAAACCCTAAAGACTATAACTTATTCAATCCAATCGCATGCCCCCAAACCCTAATTACCTAAAATGACACATCACCTCTTTCACAATCCACATAATCACACGTCTCTGCCACATAAGCACCCCTTAACATCGTTTGATGCGACTTAACGGAAATGACCATTTTGAATACATTTTAAAAAACATAGGGAACAAATTGATTTTTTTAAAAACCACTGTATTTAATTGAATATTGGCCCAAAATCTTGGGACCAATAAGGTAATTAAACCATGATTTTAACTTCGTACAGATACTTTGATTTAAAAACATAAAAAAACATATGTAAATATTCTTAAAGTAGCATTATGATATGAAATTAGGAAGATTTTTTTTTCAATGCATGAGCAACTAGTTTTTTCACCACATAACAACAAAATATTGTATAGCAAAATCATAATTTTGGGGATAAAATTAATTCTTTGCCTATTTTAGATATGTTGGCACATTAATTAAATTTGTTTGCACTTATTAGATGTGCCAAATACTTTGATTTAAAAACATAAAAAAAACATATGTAAATATCCTTAAAGTAGCATTATGATATGAAATTAGGAAGATTTTTTTTTAATGCATGAACAACTAGTTTTTTCACCACATAACAACAAAATACTGTATAGCAAAATCATAATTTTGGGATAAAATTAATTCTTTTCCTATTTATAGTTATGTTGGCACATTAATTAAACTTGTTTTCACTCATTAGATGTGCCATTATCCACTAAATTAGTTTTTCAAACTCGATGACTTTTCCATTCTGGCTTCAGCAAAGTTCAACGGGTTGATGCGCATATCAAAACAAAACAGGAAAGTTGACAATGAATCTCCTTATATCCTCACCTTTCAACAAGATTGGTTATATGACAAAATAAAATAAGAAAAAACTATAAATTTGTTACCTGTATCCCAAATAGTGATGGCACAACAAATTACTCTGCAAAACCTGTACAAAAATAAAACAAATAGAAATAATAAATAGTAACTGAAAGCTAAAATTGTAATAAAAAAAATAGGAATTAGAAAAAATTCTAATTCATTTGAAACCTAACAACCTCCATAATGCTATTGCACTGATTAAACAGAATCAAAAGAAGTCCACCCCTAAATCCTAAATGGATTTAAATCCCAAATTTCATAATAAAAACCCTAATCTATGAGAAATTCAAAAAATGGAAGATGACTTACACCTTATTTTTATTATAAAAAAGAAAAAACCTTCAAAGTTAAATGTGTTTCTGGTTCAGAAGCACCTACACCCAAAAACTGTAAATTTTGAAGATCGCCAAATAAATGCTCGTAAATTTTTTTTTTATAGGTAGGCAAAGACTGTACTTTAACAATTGTTGTTGCAGTTTTTTAATTTATTTATAAATAGGTTGATTATATATTAAATTAAATATGATTATGTTTCTTTTATTTTTTATTGTTTTATGGTGTACATAATAATAATTATTGATAGAACACAACCTTTATATGAAAAATGAGTTCTTGATTTTATTGAATTTGCATTTACTAATCTTGAGGAAGGAAGGCTAAGACGTTGTCCGTGCAAAAAGTGCAACAATAATCTCTTTTAGTCTAAAAGAATCATATATGAGCACTTGATCATAAATGGGATACGAAGAGACTATGTTATATGGGATCTTCATGGAGAAAGAGCGAAGGAAGATTATGAAGGTGATAACAAGAAAAATTATAATGATGGGATTCAAAGTATGTTACATGATATTGGGAGTTCTATTAATGTTGAAGACACCATAGAAAGCAAGGAAACAAGATATACGACAAGTCCAAAAGTATAATACAATGAATGAAAAAACATCTAACTTTTATAAACTACTAGAGGACGTTAAACAAGAATTATATCATGGTTGTGGAAACTTCTCCAAGTTATCATTTATCGTTCAACTATTTAATATCAAATGTATTTTTGGTTTGAGCGCAAAAGTAATCGATGTCATACTTATTTTATTAACAAAAGCATTTCCACAAGGAAATAAAGTTCCAAAGTCATACTTTGAGGCTCGAAAAATTATTCGTGAACTTGGGGCATGATTACACAAAAGTATATGCTTGTGTGAATGATTGCATTCTTCATCGGGGTGACTATTTGAAATCAACTTCTTGTCCAACCTGTAAATTTTCTCGATATAAAGATCCACACAAAAAGTTACCTCATAAAGTTATGCGTTATTTTCCTTTAGCTCCAAGGTTACAACAATTGTATGTGACATCTAATACTACTAAAGAAATGAGGTGGCACAAAGATAGGCCTTTTAGGGAAGATGGGAAAATGAGACAACCGGCTGATTCTATAGCTTGGAAGAATTTTGACTCACAATATCCATCTTTTGCGACAGATTCACATAATGTTAGACTTGGTCTATCAAGTGATGGTTTCTATCCATTTGGAAATATGAGTACTATATATAATGTGTGGCCAGTAGTTTTAATTCCTTACAATTTGCCAACTTGGATGTGCATGAAACATCCTTATTTCATAATGTCAACACTTATTCCATGTCCTACAGCTCCAATGACATTTATGTCTATTTACAAGCTTTGATTGATGAATTGAAAGAACTATGGGAGAACAGTGTAGAGACATATGATGCATCAATGAAAGAAACATTTCAATTATATGCATCTATTTTATGGACCATTAATGATTTTCCCGCATATGGAAATCTATCAAGATGAAGTATTAAAGGAAAATTAACATGTCCTTGTTGTAATGAGGATACATTGTCCTTGTTTACCAAATGGAAAAAAAAAAATTGTTATATGGGAAGTCGTCGATTTTTGCCACTTGATCATTCTTGGAGAAATAATGCAAAAGCCTTTGATGGTACTAAAGAAAATTTTCTGACTCCTAAATAATTATCTGGAGGTGATATAGTGCAACAATATCAACAATTTGATCAGGTTAGTGGTATTATTTGTTTATCCTTTAAACATTGATTTATAGGTTTAAATATGAGCATTATTATTTTTATCTTATTTATTTTAAATTTAAACATTAACAATGTAGTTGTCTTGTAATCTTTCTTCATACATTAACTAATTATTTCCTTTACATATTTTTTTACTAGTATCTATATATTCATATTTTTATTAATGATAAGTATATGCAGGTGACATTTGGTAAGTTTGTTAGGAAAAGAAGGGGAGGAAAAATTCAAGTATCTAAGAATTGGAAGACAAAAATCATTTTCTTTGTGTTGCCTTACTAGAGATGTCTAAAATTACGTCACAATCTAGATGTTATGCATATTGAAATAAAAATGTTTGTGACAACATATTAGAAACATTGTTGGATATTGAAAAAAGGACAAAAGGCAACATCAACTCCCGATTTGATCTTGCCCATATGGGTATATGTTCAGAGCTGCATTTGACCATGATCGAAGAAGGAAAATACACATTTCCATATACATGTTATACCATGTCATCTCAAGAAAAACATGTATTTTGTGAATTTCTATTTCATTTAAAGGTTCCAGACGGTTATTCATAAAATATTTTTCGATGTATAGATGTCCAAGGGGGAAAATATATGGGATGAAAAGTCATGATTGTCATGTATTTCTACATCATTTTCTCCCTCTTTCAATTTGTGGTGTTCTTCGAAAGGAAGTTTGTGAGGCCCTAATTGAACTTAGTTATTTTTTTAGAGAGTTATGCTCTAAAACATTAAGTCTAGACACTTTACATTTGCTAGAAAAAAGTATAGTTTTGACCTTGTGTAAGTTGAAGAAAATATTCCCTCCTTTCTTTTTTAACATAATGGTCCATTTACCCATTCAGTTGGTAGATGAGACAAAGAATGGTGCTCCCGTGCAATATCATTGGATGTATCCAATTGAAAGGTACATTCGTAGACTCAAATCATATGTAAGAAATAAGGTTCGCCCAAAAGGATGTATTGTTGAAGCTTATATTGCACAAGAATGCGTGCACTTTTGTTCAAGATATTTGGATGGAGTTGAGACAAGATTAAATAGATATAGAAGAAATTATGAAGGTGATGTACAACAGTTAAATAAATCAAAGTTTAAAATTTTTCTACAAGTCGAAAAATCAATGCATGCAAAAAAATATGTTGAGTTAAATGTAGTAGAACGGGAACAAGCAAGAAATTATGTTCTCCAAAATTGTGATGAAGTCTCACCTTTTATTGAGTAAGTTATTTTCTTAAATTACACATTTATATTATTGTGATTATATATCATTTATTATAATTGTGTATCAGGTTGCATAAACAAGAATTGGAGAAAGCAAATTCACAAAATGTGGAACAAAGACATCAAAATGAATTTTTCAATGGTTCAAAACATATGTAAGAATTAACTAATTTTTTTTTTACTATTATTATATAGATTAAGCATATTTATCTTATTATTTTTTCAACAGGTTTCACTTTTGAAAAGAGGAGACAAAGTCACGTGTTTTTCTATGTACAGGTTATTTGATAAATGGTTGGAGGTATGTACTTGAAATCACAAAATAGCGGAGTTTTAGTTAGAGGTGATGAGAATACAAGTAATTTAGATTACTTTGGTGTCTTGACAAATATTATTGAATTAAGTTACTCTGGTGGAAATAATGTTGTTTTATTTAAATGTGATTGGTGGGAAGTGTATTCCAAGGGGAGAGGATACAAAGAAGACAAATATGGATTTATTCTTATTAATACTAAATGTAAATTGAAGACTAATGAGTCATATGTCTTAGCTAGTCAAGCTCAACGAGTGTATTATGTTAAAGACACCAAAGATCTTAATTGCCTAGTGGTAGTGAAAACAAAGCCTCGAGATTGGTATGATATGCCAAATGAAGCTATAAATGAGGTGTGTCAAGAAAATGAAGACATTGGCTCAGTTTCATTTACATCTAACGTGTCAGATAATGAGCATGAGTTTTCATTGAATAGAAATGACTTAAGCCAATCCACAAGTACTGGAAATCCAATAGAAAGTGATGATGCAAGTATTTATGTAACAGATGATGAAGAAAAAAATGTTATTGATGAAGATGATAGTGGTGATAATTGATTTTTTATATCATTTTGTAAAATAAATTTTGTTACTAGTTATGTTTGTTCTTTTTAATATAAATATTTAAATAATTATATATAAAGAGAGAGAGAATAATTTAGACGATTTAAATTTTATATGCTGAATTGAAATTTGAAGTGAATATCATAATAAAAAGTATAAATGTATAAAAGTATGAATATATGAATAAAAGTATCAAAAATAAGTATTACAATTGAAAAGTGAAAAAATGGAAGTTGTTTCTTCAATAAAAGATCATGTTCAAATTTCAAGTAGAAAAAAAAATAATGTTTTTTCTTTAACAATCACTAGTGATGTAATCATAATAATAATAATAAAAATTAATATTATATGATCTTTATTACTTTATAAGCATTAAAAAAATATTAATTATATTTTTATATAAAAAAATAAATTTATCATAGGATATTTTATATTAATGAATAATTATTTGTGACATGCATATTTTGTCATTTTTAATAAAACAGCTGTGAGAAATAGTGACAAATTTTATATATATCACTATTATTTATATTATCACAAAATAAAAATAATGTTTACTTATAAAAAGTAATATCATAAATTCAAATATAAAATAATATAAATTTAATAATTTAATAAATATATATATATATATATATGTCTAAATTTTCTATTATACACTTAAGAAGGAATATATGACATATTATTATTGACACAAATTTCATAGTAATTTTAAAGTGGTATAGTGGGAGTGTTAAAGTTACTATTTTACCTCATTAAAGAGTCATGAGTTCAAACCTAAAGTAATTGTGCTTATCTCGTAAGAGTTGATTTTCTGCCTTTAATTTCAACACGTTTAATTTTTTGTTTTTACCTTCAAGCAATTTTAATTCTGCCTTTAAATTTTTGTCATGTACAATTCTATTTTTTTTATTCATTAAGCACTTTAATTCTGCTTTTGAACTTTTTTTTGTCAATTTTTTTTCCTTACCTCTTTTGCTTGAGTCTTATGTTCTTAGTGTTCTAGGAGTCTTATTTCCTTTCTACTTATTTTGATTTTAAATGTGAAGAGCTAAAAACAAATTAAAATTTGTTTGAGTAGTGGTTGATTTAATTTCAAACATAGAATGCAAGTGTTCATATGATTTGAATCCAAACACAACATCTTTTTATTTTTCGAAAAGTGAAAAGTGAAATGACAACAAAAAATATGCATGCAAAAAGGATAAGGAACTTTTGAATCCATAAAAATAAAAGACAAAAGAGTTTGAGAAGCATTCACATTTCAACTTTCACTTTGCAAATTACTAAAGTAGATTCTAAGTATATGGAAAATTGTGTTCATACATGTGGAATTTAATTCTTCTTATTTTCACAATTTCTAAAGACATTCAAACCTTCGTAATTTAAGTTTAAGTAAGTTTCTTTGAGTCTTTTTTTGAAGTGCTTTTCTTTTTTGTTTTCTCTAAAGTTTTGTCACTATCTTTTTCCCATTTGGTTTAACTTTTTTTCTTTTAAGTTTTTCTTGCTTGTCTTTCAAATTTTTCTTGAGTTTTGTTGTGGGGATCTTTGGTGAGCAAGTGTAAGAGCTTTGTCATCTTTCACTTGAAGTTTTTACTACCAAGTGTAGACCTTTGTGTTTAGAGTGCCAATCTTTCTTGAGTGCATTAAAATTCTTCCCTCCTTTACTAAAATAGCCGAGTCAAATGAGAAGTGGATTGTTATTTTTCACTAATTGTGTGTTTCCTTTTTGTGCAAGTTATGGCTCATTTGTCTTCAGGAGAATCTTCAAAGCCACAATCTCCTCAAAAGGCATTTCTTTTGGGAGAGTTTGCGAAAACCAAAAGGACTTTGACCCAAAAGGAAAAGGAGATGAGGCAAGTAGTGGAAAGGTTACAAAGAATAAAAGAGGCTCAAGGGAGACAACCTAGAGAAAGGAGATGGGAACCGAGAAGAGCTACTAGAAGCTACACGCACTATAGGAGTCAAGAAGAATACCAAGATTGGAGAGTGCATAACTTTGAAGAGAGGCGCAATCAACACCCACCACCTTAGCCTTCTTTCCCTTTTATTAAACTACCTAGTTTTAGTGGGGAAAGTGATCCCAATTTGTATCTAGGATGGGAAGCTAAAGTATAACAAATCTTTAATATGTATGAGGTCTAAGAGGACCAAAAGGTTAAGTTAGCTTCCCTTGAGTTTTTAGATTATGCCATGCAGTGGTAGCATCAAACTATGAATTTTGAAATAGAAAGGAAACTCTGCAAGAGTGATTAGTGAGCTTAGTCTTCTAATACTTTGGGTCTTATCTTGAGTTGTGTGAGCACTTTAAGTGATGGCTTTTCCTCACTTATCTTGGGGTTTTCCCACCCTCCATGTGGTGTGATTCTCTCCATTCTCCATAAACTTCCTTCACCTTTTCTCCTTTCCTTCCTTTCATTTACGCAATTTACATTCCTTCTTTATGTCTTCTCCATTCGGTCTTCTTCATTCATTCTTTGTTTCATTTGTTCTTTAATTTTCGCCTCAGTCATCATAATCACCATATATCTGTGTTTTCCTTTTGCCTTATAGAAGTGAACTTTCACACTTACTTAACCACTTGGTTAAAATCGTGTCCAATGGGGATCTTCTTTGGGTGCTCACCTTACATTGCTAAAAATAAAAAATCATAAACAAAGTGCAATCTTGAAATGTGTCAATCTAAAATCAACTCACATCACATAGAATGAACTTTGACAAATAGAAGTATCTCAATATTTGGTCAACAATTCATTAATCAATTCATAGTTGAATTACAAGAGGCCTAACCCACTTATTTTTAGTGTTAAGGGAAACTAAGGTTCAAATTTTAACCCTAAAAACTCTTCACTCCCATGGTGACAAATAAATTCTTCTCATTGGAGCAAATTCTCTCAAATTAGAGGTTGACAATTAACCTTTCTTCATTGGAGGAAAATTCTCTCCATTGAGGAAATGACATGTGAACCCCATGCTTTCCTTGCCTATGCTTAAGTGGACTCCTCACGCTTCCCATGCCATGCTTAAGACGTCTTGCCATTCCACCTAGTCGCTTCATGCTTAGGGTTGCATTGGGCCTAAGGAGACTCAAGTGTAACCCTAACTAGACTCTATTTTCTTATTTGACTCATACTTTACTAGGCCCAATATATAACCATAAAAATTAGTCTAATAATAAGTCGAAATAAAACCTACATCACTTTGTACAAAACTTACCAAGCTAAGAAGAAGATAAAGTATCTTCAATTTTGAGTGCTCACCTCCAATAAAACATCATCTTCTTCTATCTTCTTAGTTAATGATTTTGAGACTAGATGTTTTTCATCATTCACTCTCCCTGACAATATATATTGAAAGACCTCAAATATCAAATTCAATACTTTAAATAACAACAAAACCCTAAATGAGCATGAAAGAAAAAGAAAAAAAATAAAGGAAACAATTTTCATAAATATTCACAACTTTGTTGATTTCTCCTAAAGGTGACCACATGTATGAATCAACATTGTAGGTCAAGAGATTAGAAAGGAAAACGAATTTTCATGCAATATTTCCTCCCAAACCTCTTGAACATTAATTTGTTGATAGTGAGAAGATTGATAGTTTCAATATGTTGTATTCAATAACTCTTCTCTCATTTTTTTTCCAAAACCACAAATACTTTGTTGGTTGTTATGTAAAGTTTGTGCGTCTTTTTATTCTCTTTTCAAAGCTTTCAAAATTTGGTTAAAAACTACTTTATCCACTGTCCAAGCCAAAAAGTGAGCATAAGTTTGGGATTAAAGAATGCTTCTCGCTTCTTTTAAAAAGTTGTGAAATCAAGCCTAAATATTTTTACTCCCACTCAGAAAGTTTTGCTTACTGAATTATCTCATAGATTTTCTTTTTCCAAAATCATGAATTGTATTTTTTACAATTTAGGTAAAAAGTTGTTTTACCCACTCTCCGAAGTAAAAGTGGACAACTTTTATAATAAATTGACCCAAATGTTATAATAAAAACGTTTTGTTATTAAATTTATTTGGTGAAATAATTTCAAAATTCATATTTGTATAATGTTTCTTGTTTTATCCACTCTCCAAAGTAAAAGTGGACAACTTGAGAAGAAGAATAAGTTATTATAAGAAATTACTAGAACAATATTCCAAAATTTCGTACATACATACCTTTGGATGTCATTGTTTCATCTTCAAAACTAAGGATAACTTGAGAAAGGTTTATATTGGAACATTCCTTTGATAGTCAGAAACGTTCAAGGCATATATAGTTCTTTTACTCTAGTATCTTCCAATGATGCACCTCAACCAAAATTTTTAGAACTGAACTAGTCAAAATCTAAAAAAAAAAAAACTAATATCTTGGGGTCATTAGAGACCTTGAAGAAAATATGCATAGAAGATCATCCTTAAAACAATAATGATATGTCCTCTTATTAGAAATAAAACCCAAAAAAATATCTAAGATGTACAAATAAACGAAAATCAGGTCAATGTCATGCAAGAGGAGAATTCTAAAACAATGGTGTCTAAAAAGCTTATAGAGCTACCTAGGGAAAAGAAGGTTGTGGAAACCAAAATGTACAAAAATAAATTTAACGAAAATGATAACAAAATAATATTACTCATTAAAACTTATTTAGAACAAAAAGGTTTAAATTATATTGAATTTTATGTTCATGTTGTACCCCTAGAAACAATAAAAATTTTACTATCATTTTCTTACATATAAGTAATAAAAAATATTAAATAAAATAAAATAAAATTTAATTTAATTTAAAAGTAGAAAAAATGAAGAAAAATAAAAATACTAAAATTTTAATAAAAGGAAGTGAGAGTAAAAAATATATATCGTTTTATCTAAAAATAATTTTTTAATTTTTAATTTTAATAAAATCTAAACTTAAGTATTTCCGTTTCTTTTATCTTATTTAACAGTTTTGTAAAAGGAAAATAGTATAGGAGAGTAAAATATTTTTATCGTTAGCTTATATGTATAATCATTATTATTAAATAAAATAAAAGAATAAATATTTATTTTGGTTATTTGGTTTTTCTAAGTTTTTTTCTCTCTATTATTAACATTAACCACACAAAATGACAAATAAAAAGGATTTTCTCACTTTATGGGCTACGTGTAAAGCCTCACTCTAACTTTTTTTAAGATTATTGATGTAGTAAATATCTAAACTTATAATTTTTTATCACTCCTTTTTAAATTTTAATTTTTTTAAGATTATTGATGTTATTTGTATATAAACTTATAAATTCTTACCCATTTGTCTCTTCTCTTAAAATTTTAACTTTTTTAAGGTGATGAACTGGTTAAGAAATTCTAACTGCATACTCTTTTGAAAATGATACTTTGTTTTTAATCAATAATAGAATGCGCATTAAAAGAATATATTACAAAATGTGTTACTAATATGGTTCTTCATTGATTATACATCTTTTAACATTATACAGAACAACCCATGAATGGGCTAAAGTCCAACTATAGACTTAACTAAATACAACTTCAACTAATTTACTTTAATCTTCTACAAAACACCAATCTCACCACCTTTTAAACATAGTATAACTTCAAGTAATTATAAATAAATTTGGGCTTACGTAGTGTTTTAAGATAGGGAATTTCTCCCTGATCCATATAATTTTTTATGTGTAACCAATACAACTTTTTAAATCCAATTTTGCTTTTGTCTTTTTTTTGAAAAAAACTGCATAGGATCTTTGTGTCCGTTTTAGTTGTAGAGGAGCTAGTGTTAGTATGATGGTGGAGGAAGGTTTACTCTTAGTTGTAGTTGAGGTGCACATTGTTCTAAGATAAGAAAACACATTGCATTTTCGGATGACGATATCCAGAAGCCTAGATATAGGTTTACGGATGCGTGAATCCGGAAGGCAATGTCAATACCTTACTTTTGGATATAAAATCCGTAAGAGAATTAGATTTCTAATTTAAGGTTCTAATGCATATGTTCGAAAGTGAAATAAGCGTTTTGGATACCTATATCCAAAATGAGTTTTTGAGTTCTGGATATGAATATCCGGAATGGTTTTTTGGGTTCTGGATTGTTATATCCGAAAGTTTTTTTTTTTTTTTTCTGCTAGGTGGACTTAAATGTAACCTAGTTTCTACTTTATTAAAAGCATTATAGTAATTTCATATGAATATATTAGGTGCCAAGAAATGATATGGTGTAGGGAGAATTAGCCTTTAAGACATGATTAAGCCTCATCTCAAATTATTAGTTGGGCCATTTCTTTTTACACTCCATAATTTCATTCTGTAACCCCATAAATATGAAATTCCCACCTTAGAATAAAAAATGTCTTTCCAATTGTGTATTCTGGAAGTCAAATATGACTTTTACATTATGCAATCCAGATGTTTTTTTACTCATGAATTGTGTAATTTAAAAAGTTTTTTGTGAGTTTTAAAATTGTAATTCAGAAATCGTTTTTTTATAAAAAAACTTTTGGATTAATTTAGAGTTATTTTTTACTTCTAGATGGTATAATTTAGAAGTATTTTTTTATTTCTAAACTGTACAATCCATTTCAAATTGAAGAATCTATAAATAACTTTTTACATAAAAAGAACTTTCAAATTGTAAAATTTAAAAAAGTTTTTTTTGTATTACACAGTGTGAAACAATTTCTTCCTTCATTCTATGATACAACATATAAATAAGGATGACACGATACAACGTAAGCGACACGCTGATAGCAGCAAGAGAGCAATTTAGTCTTTTAATTACTTTATGAAGTGCTTATGAAAAATTATGGAGGTTCAGAAAGAAATAACCATGGTTGTGTTCCATATCCATTAAATTATAGCCTAGTCTATAAGGCCCGAAATTATTAAAAAGCAAATTGTCAAAATCCCCCTAATACGCTATTTTTTTTTTCTTCTTCTTTTATTCTAAACTAAACATTTGTTTTAATCTGTATATAATTTATAGAATTCTTTATATTTGATTTTTTTAATTTTTTTAATAAGGTTTAGTTAAAAAGGTTAAAGAATTCAATATAAAATAGAAGCATCGTCTAATGGATAGGAGAGAGATTTCTAAGTCTTAGATATAAGTTCAAATCCTATTGGACTTAAGTTGTTTGCCTATCTATATGTGATTTCTACTTTGTTTTTTTTTATTACATTTTATTCTAATTTATTATATATAATATAAAATTGAAATAAAAAGATATTAAAAGATCTAATTTTAAATTATTGGAAAATTAGATTGCAAAACTATTGAATGATTCATCAATTTTTTTTCTATTTGATATAATTACTTTCTGCACTCACATAATTACTTGCAGTACTTTCATAGACCGCGGTTAAAATATAAAAATTAACAATGTGCTAAGCTATTTCCGCACACCCATTTTTCGACATAATATTGAGTGTTTTTTTTTTCATCCATAAAAGTTTTTACTCTGATTCTTGTTTTGGATTGTAATTTTGATTAATGTGGTCTAAGTTTTGTTGGATGCGTGCAAAGAAACTAAATTTGTTTTGTGTATAAGAGTTAGAATACTCCTGAAATATTTTATTTTATTTTTTTATTTTTTATTGTAAAAAAAATAGAAAAAAAAAATCAAATATCTCATCTAATTCATCTTTATTTTATAAGTTCTTTATGGAACACACTTCCAATACATTTTATGAATTTCAGAAAATATATTTTGGAAAATAATTCTAAAAGAGATAATCTTGAAATCATTAAAAACAAAGAATAAAACAATTTTTTTAAAGATTGATGAAGTGCGGGAGAATTTTGATAGGTTGCAGCAAAAAAACATTTTGTAGGTCGCTTTCGTTGTCCCTCCTATGAAACAAAATATTGTTCCTATTTCCATTGTTATTTGTTAAGTTGCTCTTATTTTCACATTGGTTTCATAGTTCTTAGATTTATATTACATTGGTTCATTAATAACTTTTCTAGATGCTATAATTCTAGATGTTATTTTGTAATATTTTAAATATTGAGCATGTTTTAGATTGGGGAATTTAAAATATATTTCTAAATATGAAATATATTTTGAATTATGAAATATATAATATAAATTTTATATTTTAGATTGATTAATCTAAAAGTAAAACTTGTGTTCTAGATTTTATAAATCACAATAAATTTTTTACTTTAAAATCAATAATACATCAATTTACTTTTCAATTATACAATTTTTTATTATAAATTAATAAAAAAGTGTCAAATCTTACTATATGAAAAATACTTAAAAACCAATTACAGATTCATTGTTGCTCAAAATTGTTAAAAAAAATATTTCTTAATAAACGAGCTATTTGTTGAATGATAAAATAGTTTGGAGAGGTTTGAAACTATGAGGCTCAAACACTCTTCTTAAATAGTATATTTGTGTCGGACACACATATCGGATACTGACACTCGTATGATACTCAGAGGATACATATTAGTGAAGTGTCAAATTCAAAAAATATTTATAGATTTATGACAATTTTAGCATGATTCTAACACCATTTTAAAAAGAAGAAATACATTAATTTTCTAAAAACTCAAACTTATTGTATACATTTTTTTAGTATGATTATAAAAATAAGGAACAAATTCTTTTGAACCAGTCATGAAAAACATCTTTCTGCTAAAAAAACTGAAACATACTTGTGCACATAAATCTTTATTATCAATTTATATAATTCATAATTATATAATATATAAATCTCTGTTCTTGTATCCTAAATTTTAGAGATTATATGTATTTCCATATTCGTGTCTGTGTCATATCATTGCTACATAGGTTCGAAGACATAAATCACAAAAGACAAAAAGTATTTTAAAAGAATTAGGGTGTAAAAAGAAATTATGGATTGTAGAAATTAAATGTCACACTACATTGTTCATTGTTTACCAAACAAGAACACATTGTCGACAGCTTCTTCCTGCACCTCCATGGCTTCTTCTGGCACCCCATACTAAAACCACATTTACTATTATACCCTTCAGTAAAAAATATTAAAAAAATAGAATATAACTTTGATCTAATTTAATTTAACCTACTTTCACACTCTCTCTCTTTCTCCTTCACTCCCAGCGTCGCACACCCTCATCCATCTCCCACCTCCTTCAACAAATCTCCTCTCAAATTCTCATTCTATCAAAGTTCTCCATCTTTCAAAGCTTCCATTCCTTCTAAAGCTCTCATTTTTCACTGTCATCTTCATTTACAACATTTACATGTTAGTAATTTCATTGGTTCTAATTTTGAAGTGAAAAGTGGCAGAAGGCACAGTGTAGTCCGGTAACCATTCGCACAAATAGGTACCAGATTAAGTAATCCGGTGGATTTTAAGTTAGGTTTCGGATTACATAATCCAGTTGGTTTTTAGTTAAGTTCCGAATTATATAATTCATTGGGTTTTTAGTTAGGTTCCGGATTACGTAATCTGGTAGATGTTAGGTTTTCAACCAGTTTTAGATTACGTAATCCGGTAAAGTTTAGTGTTTAATAAGTTTCAGATTACTTAATCCGGTATTAGCAGTATTTTAGTTAGGGTTTATCTAATTAAGTTTCGTATTGTGTAATCCAGAAGTTGCATTTTTTGTATTTTGGATTGAATAATCCATAGCGTTGGTTTTGATTTTTGTATTTTTATATTTTATATTATGTATGATAGTTACCAACACCATAATGCACCACCTCAAACACGATCTCAAGCACCACAACCGTGATATTGCACTCCGCCACATTAAGCACCTTTTTCATTCGTGGACAAAATGTAAAACAAAAATTTATTTTTATCTTTTTTTTACTAAAGAAAATTTTTAATATTTTAAAAGTTTATGAAGATGGCAGAAGAAATCATAAGGTGCATGATGCAGCTGTCCACATTGTCTAGCAAATCCATTATTTCTGTATGGCCTGTTAAATACTAAGAAGATTAAGTTTATAATTTGAAATTTTTATAAATAATAAAAATAATTTATTTTAACTTTATAGAAAACTTAATCCAATCAGAATATATTTATTATACGCATGCTATTCATAATCAAATGATAAAATTAAAATTTATTTGAGATTTAATGGATTAAGTGGTTAATCTTTTCAGAATATAAACATAAAAATTTTAAATACTATAAATAAATATACTAATAGTGTTTTTTTAAAATAAAAATGTATTTGCATATTGTTTAGGAAATAATCAATATAATAATGTTACGTGATATATATTGACGTAATAAAACTTTGTTTTTATAATATATAATTTATTTTATTTTTTTCTTACAGCACATATTGCATATAGTTTTTATTTTTGGTGTAAATTAGGTTGCGATTTTAATTGAACCAAAGTAAATATGATTTATATTAGTAATTCTAAGAATTTTAATTTATATGATGATAAAAAGTAATAATATTTTACATCAATTCATTTCAGTAAAAAAATTCTACGAGAAAGATTAAACTTAATTTTTATAATTACTAAAGCATATTTTTCAGTGAGCAAACTAAAATACTAAACTTGTACACTTTTATGGATTTAATGTATGACGTATGTGTTTAGAAAATAATATCCGGAAAATGGACATTAATTAGTAAGTATCAATATGAAAAATAATGAATTAAAATGAAAAGCATAAAATGTTAAAAAAGTTGTAAAATAATTTACATGAATTTAATTTACTTGAAAATAAAGATTTGAAAGTTGTAAAATAACTAGATTAACAAACATACAAACTTAAATCTTTATAACTTAAAATGTAAACAATTTAATGACTGAGTAATGTAAATGAGAAAAACAAAATTATAAACTTCATAATATAATATAATATATATATATATTATTTTTCACAATTATAAATTATATTATACATATGTTTTCACGACAATTATCATTTTTTTACAAAACAATGGTGATTACTCTTAGTGTAAAAAATAACTTCAAATTTGTTGATGGTACGTAATATGGTTGAACTTGCAAAATCTGATCCATCATATTTTACTTGATATGTTGGATTTTGCACTTCGTCTAGACTACTAAAGTTGAAGCTAGAAATCACCTTACAAATTACATTAAATATGTTACGACTCAATTTTAGAAAATTGTTAAATGTATGAGGTGTGATAATAGTCTAGAATTTAGCATGAATGATTACTATGATTCTAGAGGCTTTATACATCAAATCACTTGTATTAAAGCACACAAAACAAAATGTTATTATTGAAAGAAAACATCAACATATTTTCAATTTAACTTATGCTTTCCTTTTTCAGTCTAAACTCACTAATCAAATTTGGTGTTATGCTATTATACATGTACTTTTTTTTTTTATAAATCACATTTCTACACCTTTCTCCTTTTGAAAAGTTATATGATAAACTAAGTTATATATCAATCTTAAAGTGTTCGCATGTCTTTGTTACATAAACACTATCATTGCTTATAGAAAAAAGTTAGATCCAAAAGTTAGTCCTAGCATATATTTAGGGTATAAGGTTCATACTAAAGGATATTTAATTTTTAATCTTACTAATCATAGTATAGAAGTTTCCATAAATGTTACATTTCATGAAAATAATTTTCTATATACAATGGGAGCATTAATCATCCTTCCTTACCTCTATAAAATAGTTTTGATAATAACATCACTGAAATTGATGAACCCATTAATCAAGAATATGTTAATCTTAATTTGGAAGAACACGAGAACAATAACTATTAAATTAATTCTATTAGAAGAATTGCTCGAACTAGACAACCACCTACATATTTGAAAGATTATCATGTTACTATTAACTCCACTAACACTGAAAAAACTTCAGGTAATAAGTATTTTATTTCATTCTTCATGACATATGAAAGATTATCACCATTTTTTAGACAAGTTATTCTAACAATTGAAACTGATAATGAGTAAAAAAAACATATGGTGATGCTTGCAAACATCCACATTAGAAGAAATCTATGAATGAAAAAATTGTAGCCCTTGAGAATAATAACACCTAGATTCTCACACCTTTTCCTCAAAACAAGTTAGCCATAGGCTGCAAATGGACATGTAAGATTAAATGCAAGATTGATGGAAGAATAGACAAATACAAAATCAAATTAGTGACTAAAGACTACGCTCAATTGGAAGGCTTAGATTTTCATGACACATTTTTATCGATAACCAAATTAACTACTATAAGATTGTTGTTTTCTATTGTTGTTATCAATAATTGTCATCTTAAACAATTATATGTCAATAATGCTTTCCTTCGTGGTGAGCTTCGTGAAGAAGTATATATGCACATTCCTAGTATGCATGATGCTTTTTTGGTTGATATGTAAGTTGCATAAATCTTTACTTGACCTTCGATAGGTTAGTAGGTAATGGTATGAAAAACTTTATGCTTTTCTCCTTTCACATGGTTATAACCATTTTAATCTTGACCATTCTTTATTTTTGAAATCTACAAATCGCACAAATATAGTCATACTTGTATATGTAGATGACATTATACTTGCAAGAGATGGTATAATTGAGATTGCTTGTATGATAAATCTCCTTAATAATACTTTCGAAATTAAAAATCTTGGAGATTTCACATATTTTCTTAGATTAGAAGTAGCTAGAAACAAAACGGGTATACATTTGTGTCAACAAAAATATACCCTAGATTTACTTGAAGATGTTGGTATAATGGTTTGTGCTCCCGTTGTCACTCCTATGAATCATACGATAAAGCTCTCATCCATCACTAGAGATGGTTTTCTTAATCCTTCTTCTTATAGAAGACTCATTTGATGATGAGGACCTGAGAGGTAGCGCACCCACTGGCCAAGCTTAGCCTTCCAGGAGGAGGACTCGGAGCATGACCCAAGATTCAGGGTTAGGTTACAACCCACCTCTAGCCAATGCTTTAGCGCCTAGTCTTCCCTAGAGGATCTGATGTGAGTTGATTTTAGATAGCTTCATTTTAGATGTGACACTTTACTTAGATTGAGATTTGTTAGCAATTATATGGTGAGAACCCAAAAAAGATCCCCACTAGACACGAACTTAACCAAGTGGTTAAGTAAGTGTGAAGGTTCACTTCTAAAGGGCAAAGGAAAAATACAAGAATATGGTGATTGATGATGAAGGGCGAAATGTAAAAGAGTATGGAAGGAAAAACAAGAACATAATGAAAACTGAATTGACAAAGGATGAAAACAAGAACATAAAACACAAAGATTAATGGAATAATGGAAAAAATGGAAGTGATGAAGGAAAGGAAAGGCTTATGTGATAGAAGAGAGGTGGATCACGCCACTTGGAGTGTGGTTTTCCTCCAAGATAAGTGTTGATGGCCGCCACTTGAGAGCTCTCAAACACTTAAGATGAGACCTGAATGCTAAGAGGACACAAGCCTCACTAACACCTCACACAATTTGTGCAAAGAAACTTTTCTCTTCAAATTCAACATGAAAAATACATTGGGTAGGCCTCCTATTTATAGGTGAAGGAGCCTTGGAAAACAAACAAGAGGGGTAGGATGGGTAAAGGAAAAAAATCGGCAGCCTTAGGGTTTGACTAAGTTAAACCCGCATCCTAGGCTTGTCCTTTTAGAAACTAGGTCAAATTATCTTCCTAAAGGGCTAAGAACAAGCAAAAATGATATTTACACCCCCTATTTGTTGACCAAGAGTGATCAAGTGCTTTGAAGAATCCAAATCCTTTGTGCTTGATGCAAGGTTGTGTTGCTGCTGTGTTTTGGGAGGGATCTGGGTAGTTTTATTTGTAATCCACTCCTTTGTTGAATCTAAAGCTAATGTGTTTTAAATCCTTTTTGAAATAAAGTGTTTTTCAAACTAAGTGAAAACACAACCTGTTGTTTTATCAAATCAACCGGTTGTTTTACTCTTAGGAGTTTTTGAAAAGGTTGAAAACTATTTAAGTTTGGTTGACTTAACTGCCAAACCAAATAATCGGTTGTTTCGTGGTTTCAACCGATTATTTCTTTGAAAATCATAACAAAATTATGTTTTGGTGGTTGAATGTGCTTTAAATGATTTTCAACTGAATACGCTCATTCATTAAATGCTTTGACCAATCTTTGGAAAATATAAATAGTTTGTTTATGTTTTAAAACAAAGAAGAGAAATAGATTTGAGTTTTTGAGTTGTGAAAGAGTTGATTCAAGATTTGAACATTCACATCAAAGCTTTGGGTTTTCTAAGAGAGTGGAATAGGATTGCATTTGTATTGATTTCAGATTGTTCTATAAACAAGTGTAATCTCTTCTCAACCTTCTGTATTTCTGGTGTTGTGTTGCCAAGGAGTGTTGTGTGTTCTTGAGGTGGTCAAGATGAATACTCTTAGTGTGTGAATTGCCAAAGTGAATGTGTTTTTTGAAGGGTTCAAAGTCACTGCTTTGGTGGATTGTGTGTTGTAATCTGGTTTGATTACTTAGTGGATTACCCAGTGGTTTTCTGGGGACTGGATGTAGCTCTTGGTTTAAGAGTGAACCAGTATAAACTGTTGGTGTATCTTTCTCTTACCCTTAAACTCATTTACATTCAGTTTTTAGCTTTACTGGTATAAACAATCGATTGTTTCGCAGAAACAACCAATTGTTTTTCTGCTGCTTTGCTGTTTTATTGAACTTGTTCTTGGCTAACCTGATTTCTATTCTGGATTCATACAAAGAATTTTGTTAAACTTTAAAAAGATTTCAAAAACCTCTCTTAAACAATTCACCCCCCTCTCGTTTAAGGCCATATATTCTAACAATTGGCATAAAGAGCTTGGTATTTGAAAAATATTCAAGTTTGATCCTAAAATCTTTTTTCTATGGCTGAAAAACTACCTTTTGGGGAGGATGCCTCAATTAATAGACCACCTCTGTTTTGTGGTTTGAATTATCAATTTTGGAAAGTTAGAATGAAAATCTTTGTTGAATCTCTTGATAAAGGAATTTGGGATGCAATTGAAAATGACAATTTTATTCTTAAATTTGAAAAGGATGGATCTTCTATTGAAAAACCTTGGATCCAATGGACTGATGCTTAAAATAAAAAGGCCAAGTTTGATTGCATTGCCAAGAATATCACAACCTCTGCTTTGAATTCGGATGAATTTTTCAGGATCTCACAATGTGCATCTGCTAAGGAAATGTGGGATACTCTAGAAGTCACCCATGAAAGAACAAATGTTGTGAAGAGAGCTAGGAAACATACTCTAATACAAGAGTATGAGATGTTTAGAATGCTCAAGGGAGAATCAATTGTTGAAGTATAAAAGAGATTCACTCACATCATCAACCATCTAATGAGTCTTGGAAAAACCTTTGATAAAGAGGAGCTAAACATCAAGATTCTCAAGTGTCTTGATAGATCTTGGCAACCTAAGGTAACGACAATATCTGAATCAAAGGACTTGAAATCCTTGACTACGGCTTCCTTATTTGGTAAGCTTAGAGAGCATGAGTTGGAGATGAATAGACTTAATGTTCAAGAAAGTGAGGATAAGCATGTAAGGAACATTGCCTTGAAAGCTGCCAAGTACAAGAAGAAGCAAGATTCAAGTGATGAAAGTGAGGAAGAAAATCTAAGCTTGCTATCCAAAAAGTTCAGCAAATTCTTGAAGAGAAATCGCAACAAAGAATCCAACAAAGAAAGGTATGGAAACAAGAAAACTAGTGATTTCAATTCTAACAATTATACTTGCTTTGGTTGTGGTGAACAAGGGCTTATAAAAGTTGATTGCCCAAATAAAGAAAGCAATGAAAAAAAGTCAAGCAATAAGGAAAAGAGAGGGAAATCAAAAAGAGCATATATTTCTTGGGATGAAAACGAAGTCTCCTTATCAACCTCCTCATCAAGTGAAGATGAAAAAGCCAATCTTTGTTTAATGGCAGAAGGAGATGATGATTCAAGCAGTGTAAGTTCTTGTGCTTCCTTAAGTGCTGAAAATTATAGTAAACTTCTTCAAGCTTTTAAAGAAACTCATGAAGAAGCTAACCGATTGGCTCTCTCAAACAACCGATTGAAAGGGTTGAATAACTGGCTTGAAAATAGAGTCAAGACACTTGAAGAAAATTTGAAAAAGTCAAAAAATGATTGTGAAAATCATGAAATGCTTTGCAAAAACTCTTCTCATTTGTGTAACTCTAAAGTTTGTGAAAATTGTAAAACTCTTGAGAGTAAAGTCCACTACCTTGTGAAAACTGTGGATAAACTTTCAAAGGGTAAATCCAACTTTGAAACTGTCTTAGCATCCCAAAAATGTATTTTTGGAAAATCTGGTTTGGGGTTTTATCCTCAAAACAAGAAAAATGGGATTTCAAAGCCTTTTTCAAAAGTGCCAGAAAAACAATCGATTGAAAGATCAAAACAACCGGTTGTTACATGTTTTTATTGCATGAAAAGAGGCCACTCAGTTAGATTCTGTAACATTAGGAAATATTCTGTTCCTAAAGGTATTTTACAATGGATTCCCAAAGGTTGTGAGGTTTCAAGTGATAAAGATAAATCAAAAGGACCCACATTTTTAAGGGGACCAAATCTTGTTGCTTGAATTCATTATGATGTAGGAATACTAGAGAAGCATGAAGTCCTTAGTCATCTGATCAAGTCCTTGCAAGAAAAGAAGTGTGACTGGAATTGAATTAGGGGCATGTACCAGTCCAAGATATCTTGAAAGGCAAAAAAAGCATTCTTGATCACAAACAATGACTCATTGAAGGAACTTCACAATAAAAGGATAAGACCTTCCTTATCTCTGCCTTTTAATTATAATTTCATATCAAATTCTTCATCTACATAAGAGAAATTGCATCTATTTTAAACTCCTCTCAGTTTCTGTTTAAAATAAAAACTCTGTAATTGCTGCAGAAAAACAACTGATTGTTTCCTCGAAACAACCGATTGTTTCTTCTCTGTCAGCACTGTGAAGAATTGATTTAATTTCTCTATAAATTCTATCTTTTACAGATTTCAATCTTAAAGGGATTTTGAGTCAATAAAGCTGTCTTTAAAGTTTGATATGGTTCTGAAGGAAGTTACATCTTGTCATAAAAAGGAACATATTCCATATCTTGGAAATTCAAGTGCCTTTATGACTAGTCAAAGTCACATGTGATGACCATGTGTTTTTCTGCTCTGGACTGACGTTTTCTGTGCAAGGCTTGGACCAGTTTCTACCTTGAAGACTGAAACCCACTACCACCAAAAGATCAAAAAGGGATTTTATTATGCTATAAAATCTGTTGCAGTTGTTTTCCTTCACAAAAACAACCCATTGGCTCATCTCTTGCTACATCTCTTTCTCTACTTGTGTGTGTGCCTTTTTCTCATTATGCTTTCATGGATTCCACTCCTTCTACATCAAAGAGGATTAAAACCAGGGTTGTGAGATTAGGAGGACGTCTTGAGGGCTGGTTTTCAGAAACAAGTAGAAAAGTGATAAACAACCCAAAAGTTGTCTCTTTTAGTTGGTTGAAGAAGTCAAAAGTTGGATGAAGTGAGAAGCCTTCTCAAAGAACAACTGCTAAGAAGGTTCTTGGAGATGAAGGGGAACATATACCCGGATCTAATTCGGGTTTTCTACACAAATTTTGAAGTTTGAAGGTAACAATCTTGTTTCTCATGTTAAGGGTGTAGATATGGAGATTACCCATGATGTATGGACTTCTGTAACTGGTTTGAAATATGTTGGGCTGAGAATCAATAAAGGAATCATTGGTGTGGTGGAAAACTTCAACAAAATTCAGTACTATAGAAGTTGTTTGAAGAATCCTCAAACTCAAATAAGGACTTGTTCTGTTGGAGGTTTGAAGTTAAATGAAAGGTTGTTAGCTCTCATTGTTACATGGATTTTAACACCTAGAGGAGGCAACCATTCTGTCTTAACTGAAGAAGATCTTGTCTATATCTATTGCATCATGAACAAAGTCAAGATCAATTGGATTCATATCATCAAGGAGCACATGCAAAAATCTATGAGGTTAAGTGATTACCATTATCCTTATGATGTCTTGATTTCTAAGTTTTTACTCTATTTTGAAGTGAATCTTGAGGATGAAACATCTGAGTGGGTGAAATCAACACTTTAAGTAAACAATGGTTCACTAAGCAAGATGGGTTTTACCAAGATCAATGGAAGATGGGTAAGCAAGGATGGTGAACATGGTGGTTCCTTAAGTGCTGCTCAAGCTGAAAGTGATGATGAAGATCAAGATGGTGCTTATATGAATGTTCAAGATGCAGAACATCCTGCAACTGATTTTGGTGCTGGGACAAGTGTTGGACATCAAGGAGATGAGACTCCTTCAATGACTTCCTTTGAAAGCTACATGGTGAATAAGCTAGATGGCTTTGCGGAAAATCAAAGGAATCTTCATGATCTTTGTTTTTCAAACTTTCAGAACTTTGACAACAGATTCCAGAGTATGGACACTCGCTTTCAGACCCTTGATGAACATATTGAAGCTGTTCAGAATCAGATTTTTGAGCTACAGTATGGAAAGGAAGACTAAAGAAAAACAATTGGTTGATCTCTCGAAACAACCGATTGTTTTGTCAATCTGTCAAGGCTTTGTTGTTCTTTCTCTCTATATTTTGTTTTATCTGGGACAATTCTGTTTTATCTCTCCCTAAAGTCTATTTGTTAAGACAAATAGAGGGAGATTATTTGGTTTTGTGTTGTTCTTAAACTCTATCAAACTCTATTTGCTTGAATGTTTATTATTTTGCTGCTGCTGATGTTCAGAGTTTGTTTTTGGCTTGCTTTTTGGCTGGTTTTCTCTGCTTTGATGTTTATGCAAAAAAACTAGTTAATGTGCCATCATAACCTATTATGTGAGATGCTTTGTATTGCATAAGTTCTTTGTTTTGCAGGTACTGCTTCAGATTCAAACAAAGACCAACACAAGCAACCAGGGATTTGTCTTCATCAAATAGGGGGAAATTGTTGATCAATAGTGATCAAGTGCTTTGAAGAATCCAAATCCTTTGTGCTTGATTCAAGGCTGTGTTGCTGCTATGTTTTGGGAGGGATCTGGGTAGTTTTATTTGTAATCCACTCCTTTGTTGAATATAAAGCTAATGTGTTTTAAATCCTTTTTGAAATAAAGTGTTTTTAAAACTAAGTGAAAACACAACCTTTTGTTTTGTCGAATAAACTGGTTGTTTTACTCTTAGGAGTTTTTGAAAAGGTTGAAAACTGTTTAAGTTTGGTTGACTTAACTGCCAAACCAAACTATCGGTTGTTTCGTGGTTTCAACCAATTGCTTCTTTGAAAATCCTAACAGAATTCTGTTTTGGTGGTTGAATGTCCTTTAAATGATTTCCAACTGAATACGCTCATTCATTAAATGCTTTGACCAATCATTGGAAAATATAAATAATTTGTTTATGTTTTCAAACAAAGAAGAGAAACAAATTTGTGTTTTTGAGTTGTGAAAGAGTTGATTCAAGATTTGAACATTCACATCAAAGCTTTAGGTTTTCTAAGAGATTGGAATAGGATTGCATTTGTATTGATTTCAAATTGTTCTGTAAACAAGTGTAATCTCTTCTCAACCTTCTGTATTTATGGTGTTGTGTTGCCAAGAAGTGTTGTGTGTTCTTGGGGTGGTCAAGATGAATACTCTTAGTGTGTGAATTGCCAAAGTGAATGTGTTTTTTGAAGGGTTCAAGGTCACTGCTTTGGTGGATTGTGTGTTGTAATCTGGTTTGATTACTTAGTGGATTACCCAATGGTTTTATGGGGACTGGATGTAGCTCTTGGTTTAAGAGTGAACCAGTATAAACTGTTGGTGTATCTTTCTCTTACCCTTAAACTCATTTACATTCAGTTTTTAGCTTTACTGGTATAAACAACCGATTGTTTCGCAGAAATAGCCAATTGTTTTTCTGCTGCTTTGCTGTTTTATTGAACTTGTTCTTGGCTAACCTGATTTCTATTCTGGATTCATACAAAGAATTTTGTTAAATTTTAAAAAGATTTCAAAGACCTCTCTTAAACAATTCACTCCCCCTCAAGGCCATGTATTCTAACACTATTATGCTAAAGGCACTTTATTCTAGCCTATCTTTGTTGTTTGGACCCCTAAAGTGAACCCAAATTATTTACAACTTGTTTTATTCTTTATGAAGACCAGCAGGAAGAACATTAGATGCTCTGGTTTGTGTCCATTTCTTCCTCTGGTGAGGTCTGCTAAATCCTTGGTGAGGTTTTCACTTGATTGTTGAGATGACTTCTCATAGTGTGCATCCTTGGTCATCTCCTTGTTGGCTTGGTTTGCATCAGGATCACAAGGAGTAGAGCCTAAGCCATGGGAGTTGAGCATCAACTAGTTTCTTTATTTTTAATTTCAGTAGAATAAGGTTCTTTTAGCATAATAGTGGGTGTGCTTATCATTTTAGCTTGCACCTAGCCATTTAGGGAAGGAATGTAGCCCTAGCTTCTAGAAGCTATGACTAAGGGGCAACATTGACCTAGGTCAAACCCCTAGGTCGCCTCTCATTCATGCCCTTGCCGCATTTTGTTTTCCAAGACACCCATTCCTATAAATAAGGTGTCTTGCCTCATGTTATGATACATTGAATTTTGAAATAGAAAGGAAACTGTGCAAAAATTGTGAGTGAGACTTGTGTGCTCTCTTCATTGGTCTTATCTTATGAGAGTGAGATCTCTTCAAGTGGCGACCCTCATCACTTATCTTGGAGATCCCACACACTCCAAGTGGCGTGTTCCTTCATACCAATATCCATAAGCTTTCCTATCCTTCATCCTTTTCACTCATTTTTTCATTTCACCATTTATCTTGTGTTTGTGTTCTTGTTTTGCTTCTTTTTACATTCGGTCTCCTTCATCTTTATTGTTTCATTTTAAGTCTTTCAATTCCGCAACACATCATTATCACCATATTGTATGTTTTTCCTTTTGCCTTTAGAAGTGGACTTTCACACTTGGTTAAGTTCGTGTTCAGTGGGAATCTTCTCTAGGTCTCACCCCTTAATTGTTTAAATTCAAATCATAAACAAAGTGTCACCATTAAAATGGACAACTCTAAAATCAACTCACATCATTGGAAGTCTCATATACCTAACCAACACTAGACCAAATATAACCCAAGTAGTCCATCCTCTTAGTCAATTTGTTTATGCTCCATCTAATGATCATCATCAAGTTGATATGCGTGTTCTTCAATATTTAAAGCAAACTCCTAGGAAAGGTATATTTCTTAATGCAAATAGTGAAACTCAACTAAAAGGATTAACGATTCTGATTAGGAAGGATGTATTGATACAAAAAAATCTATGACTTGATACATCATCTACCTTGGTAATTATCCCATATCTTGGAATTCTAAAAAGAAATATATTATTTCAAGAAGCTCTTATGAGGCTGAGTATAGAGCCTTAACTTCCACAATTACAATGACTTACTTATCTTCTCGATGACTTCAAAATAAGTGACAAATGCCCGACATTACTTTAATATGACAAGGTACGTTTGGAGTAAACTTATCTCTTGAGGCGTCATTAGACATTTTGAACTGTTGTCTCAATCGACGAAGATGGTGGCATTATTTTTGAAGTAGCGGTTGATGAAGTTTTGACTCCTTTTATTGTTTCACTCTTTTTCTTCTTGGATGGATTTTCAATGTCGGCGATAATACTTTTCTTTAGTGGAGGAAGTTCAACCTTAGTGCAAAGTTTCTTGTAATCAAAATCTTTGTTTATGATATCTGCACAACCTAAACCAAAGGAAGAAATTAAAAGCTAGAATAACATAACATTTAATAGGATAAAAGAAAGTGAACCTTGCCCCAAAACAAGAAACTAGGATCCTCAATGAGGGGTACAATAAGGAGACCTTTGCTACTTATAAGACGAGGAAGGATATTTATAATTTCTATGTCTATATTGCCCTTGGTCGTAAGAAGGTACTTAATCCAAGATCTAAACCTATCCGACCTTTGCTAATCCAAAGGAAATTTGGGTGAAAAAAAATTTGTTTCTGAGGGTCTTAGGAAAATAATTTCAACTTGAAAATTTTATATTTGAAATTTTTGAATTAGAAAGTGTAGATGGTGAAAAGAGCACCATGTTGAGCTTTATTCAACAACACCCAACCAACCTTAAAATCGTGCTTCAATTGATAAAAAATACATAAATTTGTTTATAGTAGGACTTATATAAAAGTAATGGCAGAGTACTTGAAAAGTCTTTAGAAAGGCACAACTATTTGGATGAAGTTGGATAAGAGCTAGTGGTTCAGTAGTGGTTTCACATAAACTCTTTTTGAGTCATCACAAGCTTTCGCTGAGATGAACTCAACCACTGAGTTAGAATAGGCATTGAAAACTCCTGTATCGATTCTCTCAATGTAAAGTGATGGAGGATCATCCCAACATATGTAGCCACCACAACTCAAGCTAAGAGTAAAGAAGATTATAAAGCTTTACATAATATATTCTATCTCTTAGCCTTGTATAAAATTGTATATAGTAGAATAGTCTTTTATGGATTTGTATTTTTGAGCCAAACTTTTAGAATAGTCTTTTATGAATTTTTATTCACTTAACATTTAAGCAAAGATTTCTAGAAGCATCTTGAGGAGAGCTACATGATTTTGAGCTTTAACCTTCACCATAGTTAAGTTTCACTTAACTAAGGTGAAGGCATCCAAGAGGCATAGTTTTTGAACACTTGAGTCTATAAATAAGTGAATCCTCTCTTATATTCTTTAGACTTGAATGATATATTGAATTGTGTTTTTGATTTTTCTACATATTTCTCTCCAAGTTTCTCTTTACTAGACACTCCCTATCCTAGTAGAAACTCAAGGAAGTTGGTCTAACCACTTCCTTAGCCTTTACACCTAAACACACCACACCTATTCATCTTCTTCTCCAACCCATTTTCAGTGCTTCCTTCATAAACCTCCAAGCCTTCTACTGCGTCCATCAAATCCTCCCAAAACTTAAGACCAAAGTGAATCATGTGGATCAAAGCAAGGAAACATGATTCACATAAGCCTTAGTCTCATAATTGTTTCGGTTGTGTTCTTGAGTTTGCCGAATTATGTTCTTGTATTTTTTTTTCATGTGTTCTTCAATTTTCTTTCATTCCCATCGTTTATTCTTGTGCTTCCATAGGTTAAACATCTTTTCCGCCATTTACTTTTGTTCTTTAATGGATTAAAATCAAGTTACACCACATGTTCTTCATTGTTTTTTATGTTCTTGACTTTTCTTTACTTTAATTAGTTTATTCTTTGTTTCTTGATATTTTATACCGTTTATTTTTCTATGTTGTCACACTAATCACTTTGGTTTTAATTATTTTCAAGTTTTCTTGTTCCATTTGTGTCCATAACTATTCCACACCAAAATTCATAAAAGAAAAGTGTTGTTCTCGGTTTTATTTTGTTTTGAGTTTTATTCTTGGTTTTAATTGTTTTTTATTTAAGATAGGTGTGCTATTAGGTGTTGTTTTGTGTTTTAATCCTTGTATGTCAATATTATTGTCTGAATTTTGTTTCATTTTGTCATATAATTATAGTTTTCAGTCCATACATATGTGTTTGATAAAATGCCTCTTAGAATGCACACCATGTACTTTACTTTTGTTTGTGTCATAAAACAATAGTATAAGCTTTGAACCTTTTTTTTTTGTAATCTTTCAGTTCTAGTGTTACTACTTGTTCATTAGTGCACTCCATTACATTTATTTCCATTGTGACTTGTTATTTTTGTTCTTAATTCCATTAGATTCCTAGGTTTCTTTTTGTCCATATTTGTGAATTTTTTTTACCCTAGTTTGGAAATTTTATTCCGAGTTCATTTTTCATTGAAAATCATGAAAAAACATTACACAAACACTTTGATATGTTGTTTGTACCTAGTTAAAAAGGCACGTCCAAGAACAAAATAGAAAAAAAATTTATAAACAACAAAAGCCAAGACATTTTGGGTTCAGAAAAATAAGTTTCACAGTGTTGTTTACTCTCGGTCTGAGACTTATTGCGCCTTATTCTTTGAGTATTTTGATCTAAAACTTTTACTAGACATTTCTTATTGTGTTGATGAGTTTTTGCTAATAAAACTTGTTATACTAAATTTGCAATAAAGTTTTGATTCATCTTTGCCAGCGTTGAAAGATAGGTTCATTTTTGTGACCTAATACTTTGTTGTATGTCAAACGATTTTATTTGTTTCTAATTGAATACTCATCTATTTGACCTAAATTTTTTTGTGTTTAACCAAAAATTGTGTTGAGTTTCTTGGTTAAGAAAATTCATCAACAAATTCTTTCTAGAAAAAGTTTCATAAATTTTGGACTGGTCAACACCATATTACTCTAGATTTTTGTTTTGTAATCCATTCTAGAGTTATTCTTAGGTTCCATTTGTTTGTGCTAACTTTTCTTCTTTACTTTAATTGTTGTTTGTCATTTCTTTGGTTTTATGATGAAAACCATACGGCCTCGAAACTTTCGGCTAAGAAGATAAACGAATATTGAGACTTACTGAAGATATTGTAAATTCTTTTTCTTCTTCTTAGTCTTGTAAATTTTTTAAAGAGTAGTGTAGGATTTATTTGGGCCACGTATTGGGCCTAGTAGAATAAGATGTAAATAGGATAGAAAAATCTAGAGAGAGTCACATTTGGGCTTCTTTTGGCCCAAAATAAAACCTAGACAATTTAGGGTTTTGGAGAACATTCTAAGGAGGCATGGATGATACTTACATGGCAAGGAAAGTGTGAATGGTCAGCTAGACCAACACATGGAAAGTATAAGTGACACATGGTTGCACCTCATTTTAGGGAATTCCTCTCCACTTACAAACCGCCACTTGTCTCACTATGAATGGAGAGGATTTGGTCCAATTATAGAGTGACATTTGTCAAGATTTAATTGGAGAGTATAATCAGATTTTTGGCACCAGTTTAGGCTATAAATAGAGGTGCTTAGACGTGTAATTTTCATATTTGAATTGATAATGAAATGCTACCCAAATTGCTAGCTCATTCATCTTCGAATTTTCACTCTCAAGTTTGTACTTCTATTAGTGTTTTGCTTGAATCTTCTTAGAAGTTGGCCACACCTCTTCTAAGCTTCTACTTCTCTTCTTCATTTCATCTTCTCCACATTTCAATTCAGCCATTGATATCACTTTCAAGTCCATTATTCTGCAACATACAAAATTACAACAAAGAAGAAGCCAAACCAACCTAGTTCTGCATCATTTTCTTTTGCTCTTTGTCTCATTAAATTTCTTTTGGGTTAGCTTTCCAAATTTAGCTTTTCTTGTTTTTGTTCTTGGACTAATACTTTGTTGAAAGGCTTTGGTGTTTCAACATTTTGGTGTTAAGGAAGTGGATTCTTGGACTTCTTCTTTGAGATGAAACTTTGCATAAATAGAATCTGTAAAGGAAGATAAGGAGACTAGAAATTTTAAAGGATAACTTCAATACATCTTCCACATAAAGAAGCTTCAATCACTAAAGGAATTCCTCAAGTTTGTGTTTTATTTTTTCTAGAATTTTTGTATCACATAACCTTTGTGTAATTTTACTTTTGAGTTGATTGGGAATTTGCTCCAAAAGCAATTCCAATAAATTTTTAAATAGTTTACATGTGCATTAGTGGTAGAAGTGTGACAATGGGCTCTTAGTGTCAACAACACTTTCACCTTAGGATTCAACTAGTGTACTTTCACTAGCATTTACTTTCTTCCCTTTATTTTTTTCTTTCATTTTCCTTCCTTTATGTTTTTGTTTTTAAGTCTCTGTGATACATAGGATTTTATTGTCTTTTTATTAGTAGATCTTTCTTTGATCTTAAGTTCATTTTTGCATTCATACACTCACCTTCATTTCTAAAAATTGTTTTGAAGTTTTTTTAAGGAACTTTTGTGAGGACTATCTAAGGTAAGCTCAAACTAGGAAAGTTTTGGTACTTAAGTAGTCTATTGTGACTTACCTCACTATCCTAAGAGTGAACTTGAAGAAAATTCACCAATAAAAATATTTTTTAAAACATTTTTTCACTCAAGTTGGGTTGATTTTTTTAAAACATTTTTTTGTTTTAAATTCAACATTGGATGATCATAGCATAATACATACGTTCATTTCAAAATCTAAAGATAAATCTAGAAAGAAAATTTCTTTTGCGGATCCTCTTCTATCTTTCCCTCCAAAAAAATATTTAATGATCACAAGACTACTTGGTAACCATTATAATAATCTGGAACAATCACAACAGAAGAATATATTCCGAACAAGATGCAAAAGTTTTGGACAAAACATGTTCTTTAGTTACATGTTCTAACTGTTGTAGTGAAAGATTGATCCTCAAGTTAAATCTTCCAACCACAACCCCTACCAAACCTTATAAGTTACAATGGATCAATGAGGATGGTGGTTTGTTGAATTTAAACAAAAGTTGAATTCACAAAGATTTAAAATTCAACTTGAGTGATAAAAGATTTTCAATTTTGCTGAAGTAAATCAAGGAATCAAGTATGCGTTTTCTCTAAATTCACTCTTGGAAAAGTGAGGTGAGTCACAATGGACTACTTAAGTACCAAACTTTCCTAGCTAGACCTTACCCCAGATAGTCCTCAACATAAGGTCCCTCAAACAACTTCAAAACAATTTTAAAAACAGGGGTAGGTGTGTAAATACAAAAATGAACTTAAGATCAAAGGAAGATCTACTAAAGGAAAGAAAAGATAAAAATCCTATGTATCATAAAGACTTAAAAGCAAAAAAAATAAAGGAATGAAGGTACTTGGTCTCCTGCAAAGCCGACCAGACAACCATCATAAGGCCTTAACTGGTCAGGGGATATTTGCAAACTTGTAAACGTCCCCCAGAACATTACATCGACCGAACTTCCTTGGTCGATCAAGACTTTGTGCACCTTTTGTCCTACAGTAACAACATATATCACCACTGGATCATCCTCATGGGAAAACACATCCTCCAGGTCGGAACCTATGAAACAGAGGGATGGCTCTGTAGGGCGGTTAGACCTCCTCGTATCCAAGGACATTACTGCTCGTGCATATCATTTTCACTTTGAGGTCGAGTTTCCTCCTCTAGAGAACCCTCATGTGATAGTGCTCAACTCCCCATGGATTGGAGTTTCTTGCATTTAATCTCCGGTTGCAACTTTTTCTCTTAGTTTCTCCTGGTTAGCCTCGACTAGTTGATAACTTAAGGCTATGCATCATTTGACACTATGCCCAAATGCCCTGTGAAACTCGCATCAGGCATCCCTTCGTGAACCCAAAAATCGGTCTGTATTTTGGGGAAACTTCAGCTTATCCGCTACCCCCAACATGCTTAAGAGCTCTTTGCATGATACTCGGAATCTGGGCCTGATCATCGTCTCCTCTCTGGCCCTTGTCTCGGGCTCCTCCTTCTTAGCAACGTATGGGACATACCTCAGATCCGTTCTCTTCTCGGTGGAGGCTTCATTGCTTCTGCTGGAACGGTCTCGACTGTTTTCCTTGTGTTTGGGTTGCTTCGACCGTGAGCCTTCATTTTTCTTGAGCACGACCTCGGTTGGATTGAATGGGCGAGCTTCACTTCTTACTTGTCTCCAATTGGTGCTTCAAGATACTGCTCCACTAGGACAAAGAGGGCTATACCTATTGATCATACTTTGACGATCAAGTCAATGAGAGCATTCAAACTATAAAATTTGTTTCAGTCTAAAGTATTCAGAAAAGCGTACCTTTACTCGGGGTCTCAAACCCCTTTTATAGACATTCCTTCAATAATTTTCATCAATGAAAATATAATCTCAACATCCATAATATAATCTTCAACAACAATAATATCATTCAACAATAATCTGTTTTACCGTGTACCTGTTACTTTCGGATACCAACATTCTTAACCGCTTTTACTTGTATTTAATAATATTCTATAACTAATTCAATTATTCTTACATTTAATTAATTATCTTTTCCACATAAATTTACTAAAAAACCTAGACTGACCTTTTAACGAACTTTTGGACCCATGCCCGACCCAAACTGAGCTAGACATAACTCACACAACCAAACTGAGCTAGACATAACTCACACAACCAAACTGACCATACCTAAACTCTTGGACCGAAATCACAAGCATTTCTTGCTTGCCAGTACAGAAACCACAATAAAACTAATTGAATTTCACATTAATTCTCACTAAGTGGTCTCTAATGTCCACTAACAATTAAATCTCACTATTATTGTCTTAATTTCATGTTACGCCTATTGTTTTTCCACCATAAGAATGTCTCCAATGTCCACGAGCAATTAAATCTCACTATTATTCTCTTAATTTCATGTTAGGCCTAATGTTTTCCCACCATGAGAATATAAAGGGTTTATCATATCTTATGATTCTTTATCTTCCCATATGAAATTCAATCCCTTAATTAAAAAAAACATAATGAAAGTTAAAAAAAATTCAAAATTATATAAATCCTGTCTAGATCATATTACAACCCCTAAAAGATTAGAACAACTAGATACTTAAGAGGCAAACACAATATTAAGATGTTTACTCGATCTTCCGAGAACATAACTAATTAATTTGTCAAATCAACATTAAGAAAATGAAATTAACATCATTTTGTAATCTAGAATACTATTCTATTAAGTGGAACGACATTGTTTCCTTCAATACATTCATTACTACTATGAATTTTTATGTTGATTCTTAAAGAACTTTATGTTGGTTAGAAAACTGATAAATAACATAGAAATTAAATAATAAGCATAGTGAGTTATATTTTTTTATGTGGGTTATCATAATTGACCTAAGAAGTTGATTTTTTTAAAATATTTTGTTTTGTTTATTTATTTTTTATTTTTTCTCCTTACATAGTTCAAAAATTAAGTATATTGCACTAGTGATGATGGTTATGGTATTGTTCTGATAAAAAAAATATAAAATGGAGAACATAAATGCAGACAAATGAAATACAAGACAGAAGAAAAAAAATAAAAAATAAAATCGTATGTTTAACCTAGATAAAACTCTTTATATAAGTTAAATTTAAAATTTACATAAAAAAGTGCAATTTTCATCCGTAGAAAATAATATATATATATAAAGAAAATATTACTTTATTTATAGATTTATTATCTAGATAAATAATAACAACCGTTATTAAATATTAATTTTGTACTTATATGTTTTTGTTTTCAACAAAAAATATTTTTTCTTATAAAAAATATGTTTTTCTGACGTGTAATGTATTAGAAATTGAAAGCATCAATACCAAAATTCCGGAAGTAAAACCTTCAATACTAAAATATGCAAAATGTCAAGATTCAATAAAGAAATGTGCAATTAACTCAAATCCTATAAAAATTGTTATTTTTATATTAATTACAGTAACTATAATGGTTTCAAATGCTGTAATTTAACAAGTATCTGTTAATTGGTTTTAAGTATGATAATTTTTTGGGATAAACATAAATCGATTTCAAATATGTTTTTCCATTTAAAAAAATATTTAGCTTGCAGATAAATGAATTTATATAGTATATAAGAAAGTAAAAAGAGGGAAATTAGAAGGCAATAGTACAGTGCACTTTGATTTATTTAGTGTAATAAATGAAAACATAACCGACTACCGAGAATGGTTCGTTCGACAACAACTGCTTGAGAGAGAGGGAGAGAGAGAAAAGTGCAGACAGTTGCAATATTGGCAGTGGCAGTGGCACACTCCCTCACTTTCTCATTCCCCTTCTCATGTATCAAAAGTTAAACCCTACTCCGACCTCACTTTCTCTTTCTCTTTCTCTTTCTCTCTAGTTCAATTCAACATGCCTCCGCCGCAGCCTCGTCGCGTCGACCCCAAAATCTGGAGGGCATGCGCCGGCGCCGCTGTGCACATCCCGAAGCTGCATTCTAGGGTTTACTACTTCCCTCAGGGACACATGGAGCACGCCTCTCCCTCACATTCGCTCTCCCCTGCCTACCGTTCCCCTCCCTTTGTTCTTTGCCACGTGTCCTCCCGTGATTTGCTCGCTGATCCATTCTCCGACGAGGTCTTCGCCAAGCTCCTCCTCACTCCCCTCCCTCACCCCTTCCACCACAACCAGAACGACGACAGCAACAGCCAAAACGAGGACGAAGACGACCGCGACTGCCAAAACGGCGTCGTTTCGTTCTCCAAAATCCTCACGCCCTCCGACGCCAACAACGGCGGGGGATTCTCCGTGCCGCGCTTCTGTGCGGACTCCGTCTTCCCTCCGCTAGATTTCCGCGCCGATCCTCCCGTCCAGCTTCTCTCCGTCACCGACGTCCACGGCGTCGCGTGGCGGTTCCGCCACATCTACCGTGGCACTCCACGTCGGCACCTCTTCACCACCGGCTGGAGCAAGTTCGTCAACCACAAGAAGCTCATCGCCGGAGATTCCGTCGTCTTCGTCAAGGACTCCGACGGGAACGTCTCAGTCGGGATCCGCCGTGCTACGCGCTTCGTCTCCTCTTCCTCTCTTGTGGAGGCGGAGCAGCCGCCGGCGCAGGGGGAGGGCTTTTCGCGAAGCGCTACCGGGAGAGTATCGCCGAAGGCGGTGGCGGCCGCGGCGGAGTGCGTGGCGCGGAACGCGCCGTTTGAAGTTGTGTATTATCCGAAGGCGGGTTTTGCGGATTTTGTGGTGAGTGCTGAGGTTGTGGAGGACGCGATGAAGTGCGCGTGGGTTGGTGGAATGAGAGTGAAGATAGGAATGGAGACCGAGGATTCTTCTAGGATGACGTGGTTTCAAGGGACGGTGACTTCTGCGTATGCCTCTGATAATGGACCTTGGCGCATGCTTCAGGTATACTTTGTTTGCATCGTGCTTGGTGATTGAGGAATTGCATGAATTAAATGTGTGATTGAGCCAATTTCGATAAATTTGTTGGAGAAGAAAATAAATAATCAAGGAAATAGCATGAATTAAATGTTTTTGTGAGTTAAAATTTAACTTGGGCACTCGAGCATTTTTGGAAGCTCATTCATGTGAACTAACTTATCAATGTACACCTATAAACTTGTTAAGTTAGTAATCAAATACTTATCTCAACTAATAGGTTTCCTTAGGTCAGAAGTTGATCCAAACAGGGTCTTTCTTGTGCTGAAAGAAAGGATGGGATTATGCAATGTGCTCTCGAAGTCTTGCTAAATGGTAGCAACTGGTCCTTATTTGGAAAACTAAAATTGGAAAGTTTATGTTAGAAAACATGCGTTTATTATACAACAAATATGAAAAAGTATTTAATAGTTACTATTTTTAGCCTTAATAGTATTTAAAAGTGGTATATTTTAATGTGCTCTCAAAGTATATATGGTTTATGAAGTATAAAAGTAAAATGAAATCTTGGGATCGTGATAACTTAATGTTTGGAATGGACTTACGAGTTTTTCTTTAAAAAAGTTGGAGAGGGTTAATTGTTTTGCTTTATATCCAATGGGATTAGTCTCGCTCAATGCATGTGGGGATGATTCTAGAGGGTAAGGAAGTTACATCTTATCATATGATCGATTCTGAATAATAGCGCATCGTGGCTACAAGAGGACAGTTTTAGAATAAGGGCAATACAGAAAATATTCGCCCTTCAGTATTAATGAAAAGAGAGAATGGAAACGTGATATTACCTAACATTTGGATACTTTATATTTACCTTATTCACTAATAGATTGAGCTGAGAAAATGGAAGACCCGCTGTACTTAAAGTTTCTTAAGATATATTATATCTGTGTTTTTACTACGACTTGGGTAAAGTTCTTTCTCTCCTGTAATATTGTATCAACGGATCCTAGTATTATGTTATTTGTGATTTGTGATGACATACTCTTTTAATTGATAAGAAACCTTTGTCTTGGAAAATTTAGTTTTATGATTTCTTATCTATCACAAATAGCTGCTATCGGCTTCTTACCATTTTTTATGATCTCAATATCATAGGTTAACTGGGATGAACCTGAAGTCTTGCAGAATGCAAAGCGAGTCAGTCCTTGGCAGGTTGAACTTGTTTCCCCCTCACTTGCACCCCATCCCGCCTTTTCCCCTTCAAAAAGGTTTAGAGCTGACCAGGGTTCTGGACTGTTAAGTGATAGGGAGGGAGACCCCTTCTTTCCTATGACAGGTTTCCCTAACTCAACAATGGGAAACATGGATAAAAGATTGTTGAGTTATGATACTTTTCCTGCTGGCATGCAGGGAGCCAGGCATGATCTATTTTCTGCATCTAGTTTTTCCAACTTTTTAAACGATAACTCTTATATGTACATGGGTAGTACTTCCTTTGGGAACAATACAGTGCAAAGTTTGGGAATTGTTTCAACAGAGCTAAACATGAGCAGTTCTCAATCAGATGACCTGTCACCACATAGCCAGAGTAGTTTACATTCCTTTGACACAGAGTTTACTGGGACCCGGCAGTGCAACACCAAAGTTGGTTCTGGTTCAATCCTGCTATTTGGTAAGATCATACAGCCTGCTGAAACTCATTTGCATGATGCTGCTGATTACATGGAACGTGATGGCAGCAGGGGCAACAAAGAAACTGAAGACAGTTGAAGCATGCTATTTGTGAAAATAGTTATGCAACAGATAAATACATGTACAGGTATGCTAATATATCTGATTGAATTTTGTCACTAATTCAATGACATAATCAGCTACTTTTGCTTTTATTGACAAAGTTTGTATTGAAGAAATGGATTATTTATCTCTATGCCTTTTATTAAACTGTCTCAACTCCTGGTTGAGGTATCCCTTATAGTCTGGTGGAGGGGTAGTTCTGATTTCTGACTAAGTTCTAGGTAAAATGATTCCTCAAACACTCTTGCAATTTGATTTATTGATGACATAGATCTTATATTTCCCTGTAATCGTGTTATATATTTAAAGTAGTTAAAATTTAAGTTGACTTCAATTAATAATTCTTTTGTTTGCTTTAACTGGATCATCTTTTACAATTTCTCGATATTAAACATTTGATCTTAACATTTTGATCTAATGTGTCAAACCTTGGTCATAATTCATCCTATACTTGCAAATATTATTGACTGGAAAGCATGATGAAGTTTATCTTGTTTAGATCATGATGATAGTCGTTGCTTCATTATGCATAATACAAACTCATTATCATTGTGAATTAGTTCATTTTTGGATGTCTGAGTTGAAAATATGGTTTTAGGCCCGTTTATAATAATATTTTCCTCTGTAAATGATTTTTTTAAGTGTAATGGATCATGTTGCTGGAAGTAGTGTAGTTCATTGTGTGTATAAGGTGCAGCTTCTAGTTGCATTGACTTCAATTGCCAAAATGAGAATTATCTGTTTTCAAAATGATAGCTGTCTTTGTATATTACTGAATAGCTTATCCTGGCTAGCTTGATTTATTGTTTGATTCATTGATGGTTATGCTACTAAAATTCATGTATAAAGAAATTTGTGCTCATATGTGATGGCCTCTAATGCAGGCAATCAAGGCAGGCTGATAAGAAGCTGTCCATTCTTTGGGCCTTGTGGTGGTAAAACTAATGTTTCCGAGCTATCTTTATGTTTGGTATTGCTACAACTTGAATGATGAAACTAACTTCATAATATTCGATCAATTGTATGATATTAATATTTGCCATATTGTGTGTATATTTTAAATACATGCTCGTTTTTCCTCCTGTTCGATAATGGGACAAAAGGATTGAAGATTCCCTCATTGAAATTTTGGTTTAAATGGCCTTAGAACTTATCTACCACAGGTATTTATGTGAGTTGATTGAGTTAAACAACGTTACTTAAGTTTTTCTGTTGGAGCAAGTGACCGTGCATTGCAGGAGTTACTTAAATAAGTGACATAGCTCAAGAGATCTGAACAAATAGAAACTCATTTTTCAACATAAAATAAATAAATTAATATGGCTAAAGTTAGAAATTCACTTTACCAATTTTAGTATTGCAATGGTTTTTTTTAGTTTCTAAATGTGCGTGACATCTAAGCGTTTATACATTACCGATCCTCGTAGTCACTAAAAATGTGTTGAATTTAGATTTAATATATTTATATAGAAATATTTAAAGATAATTGAATCTCCGATTATTAAACATTACTATAGAATATTTAACTTAAAAGTATTTGAAGTTCTAATAATAAATATAGAAAATATATTTGGAGTTCTGTGGAATTCGTTCTGTACATCTCAATGTATTGGTAATGAATTATTTTAAAATTAATCTTTGATGAGTAAAATTCTTATGCAGGGTAATTTCCATGGTAACAGTCGAGCACTAGTTAAATCTTAGTCAGCCACACTGTTATTTTTTGTCATTCTGGATTGAGAAGTAGTCCTACTGTACTTTGATTTCTTTTATTTTTCATATAACTTTTATTAATACTGGAAACAAAATAATTTTAAAAGTCATTGTTAATTTTATTACTACTTTGTAAAATAAGTTAACAGGTTGTACTATAAGTGTATTGGAGAAAATTTGTAACTTGCATTTTGTTCCGATTTAGGGCTTATAATACTGTTGTTAGAGTCCTATCTCAAGTGTATAAACGTTTTTTTTTTCTTTAAAAGGTGTTTTAGGGGACGGAATAATATTTAAATTATCTTGGTGTTTCAAACATGCAAAATTTCGTTAGTTGAAATTGAGGATATATATATATAAATGTTTTTGATGGACAAAATTATGACATACATTAAACTATAAAATGAAAAATACTTTAAATATAGTACTTAATGTGTTGAAAATGGATGAAGCTTCTTATATGTTGTTCTTGTGTGTGTTTGATGAAGAAAATAACAAGTTTGCTTTGAAGGTTGTAGTGATGTAATTATGTGATCTTGTATATTAGGTAGAGTATGTTTTAGGTTGCCTTTTGCTTCATGACCTACCCTTTATGCCTAATCAAGGTGGTAAGATGAAACACAAGAAGTGATTCAATGTTTTCCTAAAAGCTTTTTAAGTTTTCTTAGAAAATATGGTTCTACACAAAAATAAATATGTTTTTTTCAAAGTAATAGATTTATTTTTGAATTGTTCAAATGTTTTCAAAATTCTGTTAGGGCACCAAACAATTTGTTGAGCCGTTATTTCTGTTAAGATAAGGTAGTTGTCTTTTAGAAAAACAATCTGTTTATTTTGAATTTAACCTGTTCTTTTTATAACAACTTTTTAACTGCTTTTGAAAAGTTGTTAGAAACTATTTTCTATATAAAGGGAGACTCTTCTCACATGAAATGTTGTTGAGAAATCACGTTGTAAACAAAAGAGTTTTCTGTGAGGATTTGAATGAGTTTTTTTTTAAAGGTTTTCAAAAAGATCTTCAAGAGTGCTTGATCCTAGTGTGCCTTGATCTTGGTGGAGGTGTTTTTACTGGTGTGCTGCAATCTAGGTTCTTGCATCTTCTTTCAGGTGTTTTCCTTCCTTTATTCATTCTTGTGTAATGGTGTTTGTGTAAGACACTTCTTGATAGGGTTTCTTAAAGTGCAAGTAATGTTGAAATAGGGATTTTTAAGCTTTGTGTGCCTTGCTCTTGTAGAGTTCAAGAATTGCAAGGTGTTGTATTTGAATTGAATTGTTTTTAGTGAATTTCACCTTGGTGTGTGGTGAAACTGGATGTAGCTCGTTATGAATGAACCAGTATAAACTGTGTTTGCATCATTCTTCTCATCTCTGCACTCTTTTTATGCTTAATTGGATAATTTGTCAGGAAATCAATTTGTTCATTTAAAATTGAATATGTTATTTTTGGGCTTGATCATACTGTTCTTCTTTAAACTAGGGAAATCTTTTAATCACAAATATGCTTTTTGTTTCTAAGTGCTGAATGGTTTAAGAACAAACATTTTCTTTATAATAACATTGTTAAAGATTCATTATCTTTAAAGAATTGTTTTAAAAGAACTTGTGTTGATCACTTGGTAGTTGTAAAAATAATTCAACTGGTTTTGGATAATTTCTTTGTTTGATCTCAATACTAATCTGAATCAGTTCTGGTTTTGATAAAGTGTGATGAACAATAAATCCGTTCTTTTCAATATCAATTTGTTCTTTTTCTTCAGAACAATTTGAAACCAGTTTGTGTTTGTGAAAATTTTATAACTTCAATTCACCCCTCCCTCTAGAACTTAGACACTAATAGACCCAACAATTGGTATCAAGAGTTAGGACTTGTATTTTACTCAAGTTTGTGCATTATGTCTGAGTTTAAAATGCCTTTTGCTGAAGGTGCGTATATTAATAGACCTCCTATATTTGGTGGTGTGAGTTATGCATTCTGGAAAATTAGAATGATAATCTTCATGGAATCTTTTAACATGGGAATTTGGGATGTAGTGGTTAATGGACCTTTTGTACCTATGCAGGTTGTCAAAGAAGAAACAGTGAAGAAACCTTGGTCTGATTGGAGTGAAAGTGAAAGGAAGAAGGCTCAATATGACTCCCTAGCCAAGAACATCATGAATTCTTTCGAGTGTCTCAATGCAACTCGGCTAAGGAGATGTGGGAAGTACTAGAAGTAACCCATGAGGGCACGAATGATGTGAAACAAGCAAGGAAGCACTCACTCATTTAAGAATATGAACTTTTCAAGATGCAATCAGAAGAAAACATTGCAAATGTGCTGAAAGCATTGCAGATGTGTAGAAACGATTTACACATATTGTAAATCATCTCATTGGACTTGGTAAGGTCTTTGACAAGGAAAAGCTCAACATAAAGGTGTTGAAATTCCTTGACAGGAGTTGGCAGCCTAAGGTAACAACAATCTCTGAATCCAGAGATTTATCCAAGATGTTCACTGCTGTATTGCTTGAAAAATTGATAGAGCATGAGCTAAAACTCAAAAGATTGAAAGAACAAGAAACAGTGGAGAAAAGAGCCAAAGGAATTGCCTTGAAGACTACCATAGAACATGATACAAGTGAGGAAGAGGAGAATCCTGAACATGATGAGACTTTGAGTTTGCTCACCAGAAAATTTAGCAGATTTCTAAAAAACAAAAACTGAGACAGAACTCAACAAAGAAAAAGGTACTCTAAATCCAATGATTCAAATTATTCTAGTTATACTTGCTTTGGTTGTGGTAAACCAGGTCACATAAAGATTGATTGTCCAAACAATCAAAATAAAGAAAAACCAGCCAACAAGAAGAGTGAAAGAGGCAGAGGAAAAAGAGCATATATCTCTTGGAAAGAAAATGAAGTCTCCTCAACAAGTGACTCCTCAACTGGAAGTGAAGAAGCAAATTTGTGCTTCATGGTGAATGATGAAGGATCAATCTCTGATTAGAAAAACAACAGGAAAAACCAGTGGTACTTGGACAATGGATGTTCAAAGCATATGACTGGTGATTTGGCTCAATTCACAAGTCTAAAACGTAAAGCTGAAGGGCATGTCACATATGGAGACAATAACAGAGGAGACAATAACAGAGGAAGGATTCTTGGAAGAGGAAATGTTGTTCAATCACAATTGAGAATGTCTTATATGTGGAAGAACTAAAGCATAGTCTTCTAACTATTAGCCAATTATGTGACAAGGGCTACCAGGTTAATTTTGAAGCAAACACCTGCACAATTTCATATGAAACTTCTGGTAAGGTGTTGTTTACAGGTAGAGGGGTAAATAACATCTATCTCTTAGATATCATGAACAATTGCTCTGAAAATGAATGTCTCTTATAAAAAAGTGATGAGTCTTGGCTGTGGCATAAGAGGTTAGCTCATATCTATACAAATCACTTGAATAAATTGAAATCTAAGGATCATTTTTCTGGTTTACCAAATATAAAGTTTCAAGATAACAGATTGTGTGATGCATGTGTAAAGGGTAAACAAACAAGAACTTATTTCAAAACAAAGGATGTGATTTCTACAAATAAGGCTTTGGATGTTGTGCATATGGATTTGTTTGGACCTTCTAGAAATGCTAGTTTAGCTGGAAATTTCTATGCTTTGGTAATTATTGATGACTTCTCAAGATATACATGAACTCTCTTTCTTGCTTCTAAAAATGATGCATATAAAGCTTTTAAGAAACTGGCTAAGGTTTTTGCAAAATGAAAATGATAATAGCATAAAACAGATTCAGAGTGATCATGGGGGAGAGTTTCAAAATGCTAAGTTTGATAGGTTTTGTGAAAAAACATGGGATAATACATAACTATTCATCCCCTAGGACACCCCAATAGAATGATGTAGTTGAAAGGAAGAATAAATCTATTGAGGAATTAGCTAGGACCATGTTAAAAGAATCTAACCTACCTAAATATTTTTGGGCAGATGCAGTATACACTACTTCTTATGTGCTTAACAGAACTTTGATTAGACCTATTCTTAAGAAAACTCCCTATGAACTCTATAGAGGTAGAAAGCCTAACATTAGTCATTTTAGGGTGTTTGGTTGCAAATGCTTTATTCTAAAAAAATGGCAAAGATAATCTGGGAAAATTTGATCCTAAATCTGATGAAGGAATTCATATTGGCTATGCTATTAATGGACATGCTTACAGGGTGTATAACAAAAGATTGCTTACTGTGGAAGAATCTATGCATGTGGTGTTTGATGAATCTGATTGTTATTTGCCTAAATCTGTTCTGGATGAACCTGGTGTTAGATGATTTAAGAACCATTCTTCAAAAGAATCAATCTATTGATTTTGATGCTACTGATACATGTGATGTCAAAGAACCTATTGTGAATGCAGGATTGCCTAAAGAGTGGAAAACTCCCAGGGTCTCACACTTGACAATGTGATTGGAAAGATTGAAAAAAGGAGTCTAAAAAAGGAATTCTCTTAACAATTTCTGTAAGACAATGGCATTTGTTTCACAAGTTGAGTCTAAAAATATGGAGGAAGCTCTACTGGACAACAACTGGATAACAACTATGCAGGAAGAGCTAAACCAGTTTGAATACAATGAAGTATGGTTTTTAGTTCCAAGAACATCTGAGACGAACATCATAGGAACCAAATGGGTGTACAGAAATAAGGTGGATGAACATGGGGCTATCACCAGAAACAAAGCAAGGTTGGCTGCTAAGGGCTACAACCAAGAAGAGGGAATAGATTTTGATGAGACTTATGCACCAGTGGCACGACTAGAAGCTGTTAGACTTCTCTTAGCATTTTCCAGCATAAAAGGATTCAGGTTATTCCAAATGGATGTAAAGAGTGCATTCTTAAGTGGTTATATTAATGAAGAAGTGTTTGTTTCTCAGCCTCCAGGATTTGAAGACTATAAACATCCAGAGCACGTGTACAAGCTCAAGAAGGCACTCTATGGACTTAAGTAGGCACCTAGACAATGGTATGAGAGGCTAAGTGAATTTTTGTTTCTCAAGGTTATAATCGTGGCACCTATGATAGAACCTTGTTCATAAAGAAAAAAAGAGAAGACATTATACTTGTACAAGTCTATATGGATGACATCATCTTTTGATCTACAAATGAAGAGATGTGTGAAGCATTTGTAGAAGCAATGAAAAGTATTTTTGAGATGTCAATGTTGGAAGAAATGAATTACTTTCTTGGATTGCAAGTTAAACAACTCAATGATGGAATTTTTATAAATCAAGCAAAGTACTACAAGGAATTGCTTAGGAAGTTTGAGATGGACAAATGTAAAGCAATCTGTTAGAATGGATGGCTTTAAACTAAAGGGGGGGGGGTGAATTGTTTAAAGAAGATTTTCGCAAAATTTGGAAACAAGAATGAATTTATCTCAGGAAATAATTGATAAGAAATTCAGTTTACCAAAAACAACAAACAAAATAGCAGTACCAGAAAAACAATCGGTTGTTTATACCACTAAACAACAAACAAAACTGAATTTAAAGAGATAGGGATAGAGAGATTGTACACAGATGTTTATACTGGTTCACTCCAAACCTAGAGCTACATCCAGTCTTCTCAGAAACCCTGAGGAAATCCACTAAGCAATCACAACTTGATCACTTACACAACAACCAAGAGAATGACCTTGAACACCTCAAGACACACACTCTCCTTGGCCAACACACCAACACTAAGATTGCTGATCTTGATCCCCTCAAGAACACACAACCAATCTCAGCAAACACAGAAACGAAACTTGTTTCACAGAGTAAAAGGATTAAACTTGTTACAGAAGATAATCTGAAATCAATACAAGCAGAATCCTATTCCACAACTTTGATCAATCACAAACTTTCAACAATCTCAACTTCTTTGAAAAACTCAAAAACTCTTAGCAAAAACTTGTCAAAGATTAATTGTCAAATTTGTTTTTCTGAATTTATTCAAAGATGTAGTTTGTTATCAAATCTTAACAAACTCTTAAATTGCATTAAAAGATTGGTCAAAGCATTTAATGTCTGGAGCGCAAGCAGTTAAATCATTTAATGCTTAGTCAAAGATAAAACAGTTTTTATGTTATGGTCCCAAAACAAACAATCGGTTGTTTCTTCGTATCAATCGGTTGTTTTGGTTCTTAACAGTTCAACCATTTTAAAAACAGTTTTCAATCTTGTCTAAAAACATCTAAGTATAAACAATCGGTTGTTTCGATAAAACAATCAATTGTTTTAACTTAGTTTGAAAACATTTTACTTTCACAAAGATTGAGATGCTTATGCTTTAGATTCGATCAAGGGGTGGATTACAATATTCAAACTACCCCGGAACTATACTAAACCAGCACAGCAACACCAAGCACTGCAAAGGCTTCATCATCCTTCAAAGGGTTTGGATTCTTTAAAGCTTGAACACCACTTGGTTCAACACAATCAACACTCCAATCTCAACAAGCTGTCAACTGGATCAGGATCATGCAGGAAAATCAGTAGATCAATCAAAATACAGGGGATTAATTGGTTCTTTATTATACTTAACTGCTAGCAGGCCTGATATTATGTTTGTTCTATGTTTATGTGCCAGATATCAATAAGATCCAAAGGAATCACACCACAATGCAGCTAAGAGAATCCTAAAATACTTGCAAGGAACCAAAGATGTTGGACTATGGTATCCAAACAATGTTTCCCTGAATTTAACTGGTTTTTCAGATTCAGATTTTACAGGTTGCAAGATTGATAGGAAAAGCACAAGTGGAACTTGCCACATGCTTGGATCAAGTTTAATCTCTTGGCACTGCAAGAAACAAACATGTGTTGTTCTTTCTATAGCAGAGGCAGAATACATAGCAGATGGAAGTTTTTGTGCTTAAACACTATGGCTAAGGCAACAACTAAGTGATTTTGAAATTCTTTTAAATAAAATACCTATCAACTGTGATAACACTAGTGCCATAAATTTGTCTAAGAATCCAATTATGCATTCAAGAACTAAACATATTGAAATTAGACATCATTTTCTAAGAGAACATATAGCTAATGGAGCATGTGATATCAAATTCATTGGTACTGAATTTCAATTGGCTGACTTGTTTACTAAACCTCTTGCTAAAGATAGGTTTTACTTTCTATTAAATGAATTGGGTATTATTAGCTTAAACTGTCCACTTCACTAAGAATTCAAATATGTTATCTCCTACTTTAATGTGTTGATTTTCCTGTTTCAGAATCACAACTATGACTAGGAAAGAGAAATAATTACTTTCTTCTCTCTCTTTGACCATTGACTGCTTTTATGGTTATTGACTAGCAGGTTTATGACATTTATGTGTGGAAATCCTAACTGATTTGATACATTTATTTTGCAACAAATTTGATTTGTTAGTAGAAACATGTTTCCAATATATTCTTGCATCATCCAAAACTATACCCTTCTCTACTACATAGAATCAAATTTATACTACATTTGTTTTCTTGATTTTGCTTTCAAACCCGTGATTCCTAAAATATGATTTGGTGTTCTATATAAATCTGGTTTAAAACAATATTATCTCACACTTTTCCTTCTTTGCTACAAGTTGTCCAGATTCACATCTTCTACTCCATCATTTTTTTATCTTTCATCATATGAATTTTGCACTAACATTCCTTCTAGCTGGAACTATCTCTCTTGCTGAATAGGTGCAGATAAAACAGATTAAGCAATGGCTTCTTCTTCACATAGAAGGAAGAAATCCAAAGAGCAACCTGACAACAACCAATGCATTCTGGAAAACTGGTTTGTTGGAGATTCTGAAGCTATGACAAAGTTCATACATGAGACAAGCAGGAAGCAAATCAATGTACCCAAGGTGTTGGAATTTTCATGGCTGAGGAGTGAAAATCTGACAAAAGCTAAAACCTTTCTCAAGCATCAAAAGCAGAAACACTTCCTAGAAATGTCTGGAAATGTTTATGCAGACCTAGTGAAGGTGTTCTATAGTAATCTTGTTCAAGATGGCAAGAATCTTGTTTCCTATGTGAAAGGAGTGAAGCTGAAAATCACAAGAGAGGTATGGAGCAACACTGGTGGAATTAAGTACTCAGGAATGAAAGTGAGCAAAGGGAATACTGTTGGGATTCAAGAGTTCAACAAGATGCAGTTTTATAGAAGCTGTGTGAGGAATCCTACTGAACCAGTAATTAGATTTCATGCAGGTAATTTGACTATGATTCCAAGACTTTTAGCTCACATTATTACATGGCAACTCAATCCTAGAGGTAGCAATCATGTTGTTCTTCATGAGGAAGACTTGATATTGCTTTACTGCATAATGAATCAACTCAAGGTAAATTGGGTGAGTACTATGAAGGAGCATACGCTCAAATCAACAAGGCTCCCTGATCATCACTTTCCATATGCAATATTTGTATCCAAACTAATTAACTATTTTGAAGTGGATACTACAAATGAAAGAAATGACACTATCAAAGCAACAAGTGAGATAGACAATTCTACTCTCATGAAAATGGATTTTCATAAGGAGGAAGACAATTGGGTTTTTATAAGGAATGTTGCTCACAGAGTTGAGCATGGAGCCTCCAATCATGGAGATGTAGAGGAAGAGGATGTTGGAGTGCCTATGGAAGATGAAACTGTGCAGGGTGCAGAGGCATCATGTTATATGATGCATAATTTATCATCACACATAGTGGAATCACCAACTCAACCATCTATGCATCATAGAGAGGAATCACCAGTTCATTCATTCATGAATGAAGATGTTGCTGCCACAAATTACAATGCACTGGTTGCATACCAATAACCTGAATATAGAGGTGAACATTTATCAATGTTTGAAAGATAGGTTCTTAACATGCTTGATACACTCACAGATGGTCAAAAGACCTATTTTGAAATGACTCAAGCTAGGTTTCAACACCTAGACTATCAAATTGAAGGGGTTCAGGAGCAACTAGTTGAACTTTACTACAAGCACAAGTGATTATTTTTAAGTCTTTCACATATATGTCTTGTTGAACAATTTGATTGTGGATTTTCTGCACTGGTTATGTTTTAATTTCTGGAATGTAATAACACTTTATGATGTTTTTTATTTGAACTGTCATGTATGGCTATTGTGTGTTTCCTTTTACTTTATGCTCTCATTCTGTTTGATGAATCCAAAGGGGGGAGAAGAATAGCTCATAGAGGTTGTTGATTAGTTGAAGAATAGTTCATGTAAGTTGCTGCAAGTTCAGGATTTAAGTTGTAGGGAGGTATAACACTTCTCCAATATGTTTTGTTTTGCCTTTAAGGTTTTATGTGTATATTCTGGAATCTAGTGCAATACAAATGTGTATATCATGACCTTCCTTCAATGTTGTGCAAATCAATGAGGATTTGTCTCCATCAAATAGGGGGAGATTGTTGAAGATTGATGAAGCTACTTATCTGCTAACCTTGTGTGTGTTTGATGAAGAAAATAACAAGTTTGCTTTGAAGGTTATAGTGATGTAATTAGATGATCTTGTATATTAGGTAGAGTATGTTTTAGGTTTCCTTTTGCTTCATGATTTACTCTTTATGTCTAATTAAGGTGGCAAGATCAAGCACAAGAAGTGATTCAATGTTTTCCTAAAAGCTCTTTAAGTTTCCTCAGAAAATCAGGTTCTGCACAAAAATAAATCTGTTTTTTTCAAAGCAATAGATTTATTTTTGGAATGCTCAAATGTTTTCAAAATTCTGTTAGGGCACCAAATAGTTTGTTGAGCCGTTATTTCTGTTAAGATGAACTAGTTGTTTTTTAGAAAAACAATCTGTTTGTTTTGAATTTAACCTGTTCTTTTTATAACATCTTTTTAACTGCTTTTTGAAAAGTTGTTAGAAGCTGTTTTCTATATAAAGGGAGACTCTTCTCACATGAAATGTTGTTGAGAAATCACGTTGTAAACAGAGATCAAGAGTTTTCTGTGAGGATTTGAATGAGTTTTTTTTTAAAGGTTTTCAAAAAGATCTTCAAGAGTGCTTAATCCTAGTGTGCCTTGATCTTGGTGGAGGTGTTTTTACTGATGTGCTGCAATCTGGGTTCTTGCATCTTCTTTTAGGTGTTTTCCTGCCTTTATTCATTCTTGTGTAAAGGTGTTTGTGTAAGTCACTTCTTGATAGGGTTTCTTGAAGTGCAAGTAGTGCTGAAATAGGGTTTTTCAGCTTTGTTGTAGGGTTCAAGAATTGCAAGGTGTTGTATTTGAATTGAATTCTTGGTGTGAGGTGAAACTGGATGTAGCTCGTTATGAGTGAACCAGTATAACTGTGCTTACATCATTCTTCTCATCTCTGCACTCTTTTATGCTTAATTGGATAATCTATCAGGAAATCAATCTATTCATTTAAAATTGAATCTGTTATTTCTAGGCTTGATCATATTGTTCTTCTTTGAACTGGAGAAATCTGTTAATCACAAATAAGCTTTCTGTTTATGAGTGTTGACTGGTTTAAGAACAAACATTTTCTTTATTATAACCTTGTTAAAGATTCATTATCTTTAAATAATTGTTTTAAAAGAACTTGTGTTGATCACTTGGTATAAATCCTGTTCTTATAGCTGCTGTAAAAATAATTCAATTGGTTCTAAATAATTTCTTTGTTTGATCTCAATACTAATCTGAATCATCTTTGGTTTTGATAAAGTGTGCTAAATAATAAATCTGTTCTTTTCAATATCAATCTGTTCTTTTTCTTCAGAATAATTGTAAACCAATTTGTGTTTGCGAAAATTTTATAACTTCAATTCACTCCTCCCCTCTTGAACTTAGACACTAATATACCCAACATAATATTCCTATCTTATACACACTTAGTTGGAATATATTTTTGTTAGAATTTTTTTTTTCAGTTAGATGCTCTACAAAATTGTATTTCATTGAATCTAATATTTTAAAATTGATCAATTTAATTAAATTAAAATTAAAGATTTACTGAAGAGGTTTTTGTATTAGTATTTTTTATAATTTTTCATAATGATGATTAAAAATGAATAAAATTAATTATTTTAAATGTAATGTTAATGTATGAAATTAATAAAATCTATTTTTTCATCACAAATGTAACACCCCGAAAATACATCGAACTATTACAATACAAGTTTATTGATTTCTATACAAACTTGAAGTTTTTCAAAATATTTCTATTACAAGATTATGATTTATAGAAATACAAATATTAACAATGTAAAGTTCAAAATAATATCCTAAAGCCCTTCAGAACCTCTGACATTTGTACGATCATCTGCTCGTGTACATAGTACAGTCATCGAAGTTCACAACACAACAAGAAAAACAAGGGTAAGCTAGTGAAAATAAATTTTTATAATATACACAATTATATCAAAAGAGATAACCAAATTACATGGATCAATTTCTCAATTATTCAATCTTCTTCAAATCCCAACATAAAACAATCACATAGATATTGCATGGATCTACACATCTAGGATATTCAACAAACATAATAATAACTAACACCTTTCAGAAGAATCGTATTAAGTAAGTCCTACTACAGACTAACACCTGATCCAAAGATTACCAATGAATCTAAGAGAATGGATCAAGGTAAGTTCAATACAACCCAAGTTGTGCATCTCATATGTCACGATGTGCATGAACTCCTCCATCAGCTTCTCACCACCTGATATCTTAGTCTATGTGACTTAGATCATCAGTGAAGCTCAGAGATCTTTGTTACCACATAGGCATCAATACTTAATACACAAACAATCATCAATCCATACTTTATCCCAAATGTATGAATTCAATTTCATACCATCATCACACAATATCATTCAAAATGTGATCCACAACATTCAAAACTCTATTTAACATAAAAAAAAACGACACTTAAATACTAAACCATCAAAATCTAATATTTCTACAAGTTTAAATAATATATAAACAAACAACACAATATATATATAAACACAACATCCCTAGGGATGTTGTGTGTATATATATATTGTTACCACATAGGCATCAATACTTAATACACAAACAATCATCAATCCATACTTTATCCCAAATGTATGAATTCAATTTCATACCATCATCACACAATATCATTCAAAATGTGATCCACAACATTCAAAACTCTATTTAACATAAAAAAACGACACTTAAATACTAAACCATCAAAATCTAATATTTCTACAAGTTTAAATAATATATAAACAAACAACACAATATATATATATACACACAACATCCCTACAAGAGAAATTGAATATTAGGACCATGTCCCCTCCACATCAAGATTTTCTAGCCTAGGGTGCTATTAAAAATTAAAGTTAGTTTCCTTTACCTGAAATTCCTTATTTTGATGGAACCACTCCAAAATTTAGGAACCTAGAGCAAGTTATCCAAACATTACCGAATTTTAGTATGAGCTTGAGAGAAACATTTTTCTCAATTGGTGACTAAGATTGATGACTAAATCATAGAGGAAAACAAAGAATAAGGGATCTTTAGAGTAAAACTGAACTTACTCTATTTGAAAATCTGATTAGGTAGAAATGTACCCTGACTCCTCAGCTACAACATGGTGTGATCAGATTTTGGAATAGATGAGGCTTGGGAGAGAAATTTAAGAGAGAAGGGAGAGGGAAAGAGAAAAAGAAAGAAGGTGAGGACGACGGGGGGGGGGGGGGGGGGGGTTCAGTTCCTTGTTTTTTTACGTATCCCCACCTTCAAAAAATCTTGTCCTCGGAAATTAGCTTATCAAGAAAGATAAGAATATGATTATCTTATCTTTTCTTTTATTTTTCAAGTGAAATTACATCATATGATATTTCACAATACTTTAACTATATTGATATTTCTACCATGAAGTTACCTTACTTGAGAACCCAAAATTTTAACTGACTCCACTTTAAAAGAGAGATCTTTTATTTAACTAAATCAGACACTAGAATGTGATTATGACCAATTATATATATTTCCTTAGTTATGATGTATGAAAGACATAATGGATGTTAGTTAACGGAAGAGACAAAACAAGTTGATAAGCAGTAAAACCTATTCTCTTGCGAATCTAATAAGGACCTATGAACTTTAGAGTCATTCTTAGATATGATTGCTCTCCTTACACCAATGAATGACGTAACTTCAGAAAATTGTGATCATCCATAGGGAAATCTAAAGGTCTTCTTCATTTATCTACATCAGATGTTTTCCTGATCGAAGATGTCTTCAATCATCATAGTTTTCAAGATTTGGCTCACAGTTGTTGATAACTGAAGAGATGAAAAAATACGGTGAGTTTATTTTTTATTTGCTTGACTAACTTCCTCATGGTTCATATCAATGAATGCTTTGATGTATTTTTCCTCCATCTCAAATAGATTATCTAGGCCAACCCCATTATCTTTGAGTATTTTGCAATATTCTTGCTCAAAGGTTCTTGTCAAATTGCCTAAGAGATTTTCATGTGACTTACCTTTATGATCTACGACTTTGTTGTATTCTCAGAGACATCTCAAACCAACCTCTCCGCAAGCATATCTCTAATAACATTCATGATATCCAGTCCAAGCTTATACTAATATAGGCAACACCAATTTACAAAGAAATGGAATCCATCAAACCTTGATATAGATATAACTAAATCAAAATGGATTCTTCCCATATTTATTGGGAAAACCTCTTTTACTTTCTAATGGTCATATATGGGTGTCAACATCACTGACTCATTTTGTTCTTCAATTTCGAGCTATAATATTCTCATATTCGAAAGAATGTAACATCAATTACTAGAGACCTCTGCTTAGAACTAAGAGTAAGATCTACCACCATATCACTCCACTCAATACCATGTCCTAAAGGATTCATTCTCCCCCTTATTAAAAGATAAGAATAACTCAACCAAACACAAACTTCCTTAACATTAGTTACAATACCCAATATCACCAATCTCATCAAACATAGAAACGAAATTGTTCAACAGAGTACAAGGATTACACTTGTTACAAAAGATAATCTGAAATCAATACAAGAAGAATCCTATTCCAACACTTTGATCAATCACAAACAACTTAGCAATCTCAACACTTTGAAAAACTCTCTTAGAAAAACTTTGTCAAAGATTCTTAATTCTTAAATCTGTTTTTCTGAATATATTCAAAGATGTAGTTTGTTATCAAATCTTAACAAACTCTTAAATTGCATTAAAAGATTGGTCAAAGCATTTAATGACTGGAGCGTAAACAGTTAAATCATTTAAAGCTTAGTCAAAGAAAACAGTTTTTCTGTTATGGTCCCAAAACAAACAATCAATTGTTTCCTCGAATCAATCGGTTGTTTTGGTACTTAACAGTTTAACCATTCAAAACAGTTTTCAAACTTTTTCTCAATAGACCTAAGTACAAACAATCGGTTGTTTCGACAAAACAATCAGTTGTTTTTACTTAGTTTGAAATCATTTTGTTTTCACAAAGATTGAGAATGCTAATACTTTAGATTTAATCATAGGGTGGATTACAACATATAAACTACCCCAGAACAAGTCTTAAACCAGCACAACAACATCAAGCACAACAGAGGCTTCAACATCCTTAAAAGGATTTGGATTCATCAAAGCTTGAACACCACTTGGTTCAATAACCTCTTCACCACTTTTCTCACCCAATTATTTGCTTTACCGAAAGCATATCATTATCTTCCATAGGTAGAATGTGCATAGTCTTCATTAACTCATCCCATATTACTCATACTGAGTCATTTTTCTTCACTGTATGTGACAAGTAGGTGATAAAATTCATGGAAATATTATTTCACTCTCATCTCGTGAATGTCAAAACTATGTTAACATATTTCCTAGTCTTTATTCGTAGGTGATAAACGCATTGTCATAAAATATTCTAAGAATGTAAAGATCAAGCATAGACACTTCCATGTTATCGTATTCTTCCTGACGCTTGGACGATGTCTGTATCGTCTGATATATATGTTGAAGATGGTTGCTACCCCTTCAAGACATATGTTTGATGAAGCCATTTGTGTAAATTTCATTTGTATTTACATTTGCTCTAAAAATGTCTTAGGTATAGTTTAGAGGTTGTTTAGAGTATGCTTTTTGCTAGGTAACTCACCTTTTAACCCCTGACCATATGATAAGAGCAAGCACAAGTTTTATGAACCTGTTTTTCACATGTTTTTACAAAAACATCCTTTACTGCATAGAAAATAAATATGTTATTTTCTAAATGAATATATTCTTTTCTTAAGTTGATGCTTTGATTAAATGTTTTCAAAAATCATGTTTTGTGCATCATGTATTTTGTCTAAGTCTTCAATCCATCAAAACGACTGTGTTTCACTTGTTAAGAAGTTTTTGTTATCATTTTGAAAATAAATCTGTTCATCTGTAAATGAATAGATTCTTTTTAATCTGGTGCCATGTTTACCTTAAAAGGCTTTTTATGTTTTATCCTTACACCAGGGTGTTTGACTAAGTCTCCTTCACATAACAGATTTTCTAACTACCTTTGAAAATAAATCAGTTCATTTTATTTTCAATCTGTTCTTTTTATAACAACTTTAACTGTTTCTTGAAAATCAGTTATAAGATGCTTTTCTATAAAAGGAGAGTTAGTTCCTGCGTTTAAAGGTTGATCATACAATTGAGAAAACAAGTTTTACAACAGAGAACTAAGGATTTTTATAGAATTAGCATGTGTTCTTGAAAGATTTTCCAAATCACAAAGTGTGCTTGTTCTTGGTTGTCTCTAAGGCTTGGTTAGAGGTGCTGCTACTGTGTGAGCAATCTGTTCTACTAGTCTAAGGCAAATTTTTGCATTCTCCATCAGGTGTATTTGTTTCATATTTCCAATTCTTGTAAAAGTGTGATTGTAAACTCTTCTTGATAGTGTTTCTTGAAATCTATGGCAAGGTTCTTGTAGGGTTCAAGAACAGTGGTTGTGTAAGTGTGTTTGGTACATTTGTTTAGTGGATTTCACCTTGGATTAGGTGAGACTGGATGTAGCTCATTTGAGCGAACCAGTATAATTTTTGTGTGTTCAATTTCTCTTCATCCCTGCACTCGGTTATTGCTTATATGTTAATCTGTCAGAAATTGAATTTGTTTAATTAAAAATAAATATGTTCTTTATGGGCTTGTTCATTCTGTTTTTATTTTTTGGAAAATCAGTTTGGTTCTGTTAAGAAGATATATGAACTGTTAAATACAACTGGAACAGTTTGATTGTGATAGGTTACTCAATTGATTGTCAAGCTAGTAATTGAACCTTTATCACTTGCTTAAAAAATTGAAGGTCACTGATTTTTTTTTTTCATAATATCCTGTTAAAAATCAGTGTGTGTATAGCTTGCAAATCAATTTGCAAAACTTCAAGAATTTATTGGCTGATATAAACGTTTTCATACATAAACAGTGTAAAAATAAATTTGTTCATTTCTAAATAAATCGATTTATTTTTGTGTACTGTAATAAAATTTGAATTTGTGCAAAAGTTTTAAAAGGTCAATTCAACCCCCCTCTTGAACTTTGACACTATTGAACCCAACAATATATAAGTTCCAGCATGCATACGATGCTCGTAAACTTGTGCATCTGCTTTGTGTTGCCTAAGGGGTTTATTTTGTTATGAGCTTCTAATAAGTTCATCAATACTAGGATCGTCTATTGTGATCATTCTCAATTATATCATCTGATCATTTATCTAATGTGTTCTTTTTGCGAGCTTTACCTAAAACATTCTTTGTTTGTCGAGAGTTTGTTCTTATGTGTTTCTTTTTCATATGATAGTATTATTTATGCAACATTATTTATTTTCAATGTTCTCTTTGGATATGTTATCTATCTAAAGATTGAACATAAAGACTGGGTCGCCTAAGGAGCTTGTTGATGACTATTTTACGGCAAGTGTACCATGTAAGAAGTAATATTTTGTTCCTAAGGACGGATATCAAACCCACAAGAAACAACTGAATTCTCAAGTATAATATTCACTAAATAGAAAATAATATATAAAAGTTTGTTGGAAGTTTGTTATGTATGAGATTGCAAAAATGTAAATAAAGCAAAGTAAAAACTTATTTGATTCGGGATTGGGGTTCATCCTTCTCACTCTTTTGTATTATGAAAATCATATAATATTCTATCTTTGATTCATATTGATGCCCATATAAAATTTATTTATATCAATTCCTCGCATATAAAATTATTAAGATAGTCTCTTAAATATAAATTCTTTGCATTTTTATAAAAACTTTTTATCGTTACGAATAGATGTTGATAGCAATTAACATTTCAAATCTATTCCTAGCATTCAAATATGTTAAGTACTATCATATAGGTGAAATGCTTAGAAGTACTTTCTAGTCAAATAAGGATCACAATCATGATAAATCAAGCATTGAGAATAAAATGACAATATCAATCATCAATCAAGAACAAAATATTATGTTTAAATATCACCTCAATCCATAAGAGTTTGAATAGATTACTCCCAATCTCAAAGGGTAGAATTAGTGATAAGTGTCAAATTTCAGTAATATTTCATAATAAAATACAGGCACTCATGGGTATTAAATGATAAAATAAGTGTAAAATAACCCCTAATGTATTAAATAATACCTTTTTACATATTTTATGATTTCAATTTAAATAAGAACGATTTATTCTCAATTTTGTGTTAATTTCATTATTTTAGGAAAGAATGGAGATAACTGCCCCAAACTAAAAGGGGAAGTTGGAACGCACCAGCATCTCCAAAGTTGCCCCAAACTCACAAAAAAGCCAAGACGCCACCAGTGGATCTTGCACAAGCGAGCTCATTCTCACTTGAGCGAGATTGCTCCAGTAATGTTAGGCCTTTTTACATTTTAGCGCCCAAGTGAGAAGTCACTTAAGCCCAATAAAATTAGGTTAAATAAGAGGCTTAAGGCACAATCCTAGTGTGCAAGATTGAGAAGAAAACACCACTGAGTGAATTGTAATGCAATTGGGAGAATAAAAGGTGTTAGAAAACCCTAGAGGAGGTAGCTGTCAAGGAGAAATATTTGGAATCTTCTTTTCTCGCTCTCCCTGCAGGCATCGTGTGTGGCTAATTCTACCCTTTGGGATTGGGAGTAATCTGTTCAAACTCTTATGTATTGAGGTGATATCTAAACATAATGTTTTGTTCTTGATTAATGATTGATATTATCATTTTGTTAGTAATGCTTGTTCGCCTTGATCTCGAAATTTAGATTTGACTGAAAAGTACTTCTAAGTGTCTAACCCAAATGATAATGCTTAACATATTTGAATGCTAGAAATAGATTTGAAATGTTAATTGCTATCAACGTATGATCTGACTGATAAGTTTTTTTTATAAATATGCGAGGAATCGATATTTTGGTAGCATCTTAATGATTTTATATGCGAGGAATCGATATAAATGATTTTTATACGGGTATCAATATCAATCAAAGCACACAATATTGTCATGCTAATAAAAATACAAAAGAGTGAGAAATATGAACCCCAATCCCTATTTTTCCAATATGAACCCCAATCCCTAGTTGTTAGAGGAATAACTATAAAAGGGGTTTGAGACCCTCGGTAAAGGGATGCGGTTTCTGAGTACTAGAGACTGAAACTGATTATTATTTTGTATGCTCTCACTGACTTGATCGTTGAAGTGTGATCAACAGGTAGAGCTCGCTCTATCTCAACGAAGTGTTGTTCCAGTACACCAAGAGGAGGCATATTAGAAGCGGAGCTTGCCCATCCAGTCAACTCGAAGGTAAACCGACGAGAACATATATATATATATATATATATATGTATGTGAGTATGTATGTATGCATGTATGTATGTATAAAAAATGACTATTTAGTGGTAATGATATGAGAGTGTGAAATTAGCAACCTGATTCAATTAAGTGTTAAGGCATAGATGAATATTTACATGATAACACACAATCTTAATCTGAAATTCGTGCTTAATTAAGACATTCATGATTTTGATAATAATACAAAACACCATGTTTTTGGTGTGCTTAACTACTTGGCTTAATTTGAAACAAGCATTAGATGAATTTTTAACTAAGTGTCACACATAAGATACAAAAACCAGATATAGTCATAGAAGTTTTAGACTCAATAAGCTTAAAGCATTAAACGCTTATCCACAGGAGATGAAGAGAACAATAAAATGCATTGAGTTTGCAAAAGATGTAGGATGTAGATAATACCTGAACATGATCTAGTTGAAGACTTAAAAGAGCAAAATGTAAATAACCTTAAACATGATACACGTGTATTCAACACAAGATACATTACAAAATGTAAGACGTTTAAGAGTTATAAGAGGTGATCTAGGACATATTCATAGAATCACTATGACATAGTGCACAGACCATCAGATTTTGTTTGGTCAAAATGGTGTTGTCAGAAGAGAAGTGAAGGAGCATAGAAAAAAAATGTCCTTTTCCAAAAAATTTGAGTACAACAACAAAATATGCTAACGTAAATTCAAAACATATTTTGAAAAGGATCTAACACAAGAACAAGCTACAATACACAAGCTTCAACAACCTAATTTAGAACATGTAATAAAATGAAGTTTATGTACCCTGTGGGTTATGACTCACCTTTCTGTATTCTTGACATAATTGGGAGGTTACTTGCCACAATTAATTGTCATCAAATGGAGGTTTCTTACTACAATTAATTGTCATCAAAGGGAGGTTAATTACCATTAATTGTATTTATTATTGTTGTCTCCTAGAACCACTATATATAGTGGCTTCCTTCAAACAATGTAACACACAACAAACAGAAACACACTTGCTTCCTCTCTCTTTTCCTATACTTTCTATTTCTTCTCTTGGGTGTAAGTGTTTAACCCATATAGAGAGAATTTGTTTTGGGGCTATTTATCTATTAGCCTGAGAGAAATTCATTGTACTCCCAATACCATTATAGTGGAAGTTTTGGCTCTCTCGCCGGTGGGTTTTTACCTCTATTTAAAGGGGTTTTCCACCTAAACAATTCTGGTATCATTCTCACTTTACTTGTTACTTTAATTTCTCATAATCTTTGGTTGAAATTATTACGCTTCCGCACACGATATCCCTACAAATTGGTATCAGAGCTTTTCGATAATTCAACCAGGATTTGTTGTTCAATAATGTCAAAATTGGATATTGAGAAATTTGATGGTAAAATCAGCTTTGCTATCTGGCGAGTTCAGATGCTAGTTGTTCTCACCCAGAATGGTTTAAAGAAAGTTTTGACAGGTAAAATGATGAGACCAACCACTATGACAGAGGAGCAGTGGGATGAGATGGATGAAAAGGCATTGTCTGCAATCCAGTTATGCTTGTCCCGTGAGGTGTTGCGTGAGGTCATCAACGAGAAAACTACAGCAGGCATATGGAGTAAATTGGAGTCTCTATACATGACCAAAAGTCTTGCAAACAAACTTTGGTTAAAGGAGCGAGTTTTTACACTCCGAATGTCCGAAGGTACTCCCAACCAATCTCACCTTGATGAATTTAATTCCATCATAATTGATTTGGAAAATTTGGATGTTAAAATTGATGATGAGGATAAAGCCGTTCTACTTATTTTTTCTCTACCACCCTCGCATCGACAATTCAAAGAAATTATGTTATATGGTAATTATCTTACCTTACGCTTTGATGATGTCAAGACTAATTTACTAGCCAAAGAAAAATTTGATACTCACTTTCATTCTGAAAGTTCTGGTGAAGGATTAGTAGTTAGTGGGAGAAACCAAGAGAAACGTAGGAACAATAAGTATAAATCTAGGTCAAAATCTATAGGCAAGAACTCCAAATATTGTCGTTATTGCAAGAAAAAGGGACACGAGATCTCTGAATGCTATAAATTGAAAAATAAGCAAGATAGAGAAGATAAGGGAAATGGTAAACAACCAGAAAAATTTGCCGAAGCTAGTATTGTTGAAACTGAATCTGATGGGGATTGTTTTGTAGCTTCCAACACTGAACAAAGGTCTAAATATGAATGGATTCTTGATTTTGGTTGTACTTTTCACATGTCTTACAATAGAGATTGGTTTACCACACATGAACCAGTTTATAATGGTCTTGTTTTGATGGGAAACGATGCTCAATGCAAAGTTGTTGGTGAAGGAACAATAAAAATCAAGACACATGATGGAATTGTTAGAACTTTAACAGGTGTCAGATATGTCCCTAAGTTGAAACGAAATCTCATTTCCTTAGGCACCCTTGAATCTCATGGGTGTAGATACTCAGCTGAAGGTGGAGTTTTAAAAGTGTCTAAATGAACTCTTGTGTTACTAAAGACAATTCGATGTGATAGTTTGTATGTGCTACAGGGTTCAACTGTTACAGGCTCTGCAGCTGTTGCCTCACCCAACAAAAGATAACACCAAGTTGTGGCATATGAGATTAGGCCACATGAGTGAGAAGGGAATTATAATTCTCAAGAAGAAGGGTCACCTTGGTAACCACTGTACTGGAAAGGTTGATTTCTGTGAACATTGCATTTTTGGTAAGCAGAAAAATGTTAGTTTTTCTAAAGCCATACACAGAACCAAAGGTACTTTGGATTATATTCATTCGGATATTTGGGGTTCGTCAAAAGTTCCCTCCAAAGGTAAATGTCGTTATATGATGACAATTATTGATGATTTCTCACGAAAATTGTGGGTGTATTTTCTCAAACATAAGAATGAAGCATTTTCCACTTTTAAAGAGTGGAAATTATTGATTGAGAATCAGACTGGCAAGAAGATAAATAGGTTAAGGACAGACAATGGCCTTGAGTTTTGTTCGAATGAATTCAATGATTTCTGCAAAAAGGAAGGCATTTCCAGACACTTCACCATCCCAAGTACTCCACAATAGAACGGGGTTGCAGAAAGAATGAATAGAACTATCCTGGAGAGAGTTCGTGGCATGCTCTCCCATTCTGGTTTGAGCAAATCTTTTTGGGCTGAAGCAGCTTCAACGACATGTTATCTGATAAACCGCTCTCCTAACAGATCAATTGATTGCAACATTCCAGAAGAAGTTTGGTCAGGTAACCCTTTTGATTATTCTAATCTTAAAATATTTGGTTGCCCTGCTTATTCTTATGTAAACGAGGGAAAATTAGAACCTCGTGCTAAGAAGTGCATTTTCTTGGGTTATGGCTCAGAGGTTAAAGGCTATCGTTTGTATGACCCAGAATGTCATAAAGTAATTCACAATCGGAATGTGACCTTTAATGAAAATGCTATGCTCTCTTTTGTAAAAGATATTGTCATTTCCTCAATTGATACAGGTGATCAGGAAGATGCTCGAGAGAAGGTGGAGTTTGAGATTAAAACACCTGCTCATGAGGAAAATGTTCCCAATTCCTCCAGTACTCAAGATGATCAAGTCACTGGTATTGATGGTACAAATGAACATTTGAGTCCACATGAGCAATGTCCACCTAAACGACGAGGGTTACTACAGTCGTGGTCTATGGCTCAAGAACTTCCACAATAGAGACCAAGAAAACCAACTCAAAGATTAATTGTAGAATTTGCCAACATTGCTTATGCTTTAACTATTGCACAAGAGATGGGTGAAGAAGGTGAACCCAAGAATTACTCTGAAGCTATCTCTAATGACGACTCAACAAAGTGGATTGTTGCTATGCAAGAAGAAGTTGAGAGTCTTCTCAAAAACGAAACATGGGAATTGGTGAAGTTACCAGAAGGAAAACGAGTCATTAGTTGCAAGTGGATCTTTAAGAGAAAAGAAGGGATCTCTGATGTTGAGAGTAGAAGGAATAAAGCAAGATTTGTTGTAAGAGGTTTTGATCAAGAGAAAGGTATTGACTTTAAATAAGTATTTTCTCCTATTGTTCGTCATACTTCAATACGTATATTACTTGCTTTAGTTGCCTTGTATGATTTGGAGTTGGAACAGTTAGATGTGAAAACTGCTTTTCTTCATGGTAATCTTGAGGAAGAGATTTACATCCAGCAGCCTGAGGGGTTCGTTGTTCCTGGAAAGGAGGACCATGTATGTCGTTTGAAGAAATCTCTCTACGGCTTGAAGCAATCACCAAGACAATGGTATAAGAGGTTTGATTCTTTCATGATTGGACATGGATACTCCATAAGTAGCTATGATAACTGTGTTTATTTTCAAAAGACATCTAATGGGTCATTTATATACTTGTTGTTATATGTTGATGACATGTTGATTGCCGCAAGAGATAAATATTTAGTTAACAAGTTAAAGGCCCAGCTTAGCAGTGAATTTGATATGAAGGACTTAGGTCCTGCCAACAAGATTTTGGGAATGGAGATCAATAGAGATCGTCAAGTTGGAAAACTTTTTCTATCACAAAAGAAGTATGTTCTTAAGATGCTTGACACATTTGGAATGCGAGATTGCAAAACTATTAATACTCCAATTGCCGCCCACTTCAAGTTGTCATCAGATCAGTGTCCAAAATCAGACGAGGACAAAAGACGCATGTCACAGGTCCCGTATTCAAATGCAATTGGAAGTCTCATGTATGCTATGGTATGTAATAGACCTGATTTAGTTTATGTTGTTAGCATTGCTAGCAAGTTCATGCATAATCCAGGAAAGGCACATTGGGAAGCCGTTAAATGGATACTTCGCTATCTGAAAGGTTCTCCCGATCTTGGTTTGGTATTTGATCAACATAGAGCCGATCCCGGAGGAGCAGTTGGCTATGTTGATGCTGACTATGGTGGTGATTTAGATTGGAGAAGGTCACTTTCAACCTACATTTTTACCCTATGTGGGTCTGCTATCAGTTGGTATTCTTCACTTCAAGCCATTGTGGTTTTGTCCACCAATGAAGCAGAATATATTGCTGCTACAGAAGGTATGAAAGAGGCTATATGGCTTCAAGGCTTGGTAAGTGAACTTGGTCTTCAACAAGATGTTCTTGTTATATTGTGTGATAGTCAGACTGCTGTCCACTTAACCAGGAACAACAAGTATCACTCAAGGACCAAGCACATTGAAATTAAACACATTTTATCCGAGACATTGGTGATACAGGAGATATAATTGTTGAAAAAATTCATACGGCTGAAAATCCTCCAGACATGTTAACCAAGCCACTTCCATCGGCTAAGTTCGATCATTGCCTGAACTTAGCTGGTATTATCCATACTTAATCAAGGCTTCATGGCGAAAGAGTGCTCCAGTCAAAGCCAAGTCAAGGTGGAGATTTGTGGGTTATAACTTACCTTTCCGTTTTCTTGACATAATTGGGAGGTTACTTGCCACAATTAATTGTCATCAAATGGAGGTTTCTTACTACAATTAATTGTCATCAAAGGGAGGTTAATTACCATTAATTGTATTTATTATTGTTGTCTCCTAGAACCACTATATATAGTGGCTTCCTTCAAGCAATGTAACACACAACAAACAGCAACACACTTGCTTCCTCTCTCTTTTCCTACACTCTCTATTTTTTCTCTTGGGTGTAAATGTTTAACCCATATAGAGAGAATTTGTTTTGGGGCTATTTATCTATTAGCCTGAGAGGAATTCATTGTACTCCCAATACCATTATAGTGGAAGTTTTGGCTCTCTCGCCGATGGGTTTTTACCTCTATTTAAAGGGGTTTTGAACCCAAACAATTCTGGTATCATTCTCACTTTACTTGTTACTTTAATTTCTCATAATCTTTGGTTGAAATTATTACGCTTCCGCACACGATATCCCTACAAATTGGTATCAGAGCTTTTCGATAATTCAACCAGGATTTGTTGTTCAATAATGTCAAAATTGGATATTGAGAAATTTGAAGGTAAAATTAGCTTTGCTATCTGGCGAGTCCAGATGTTAGCTGTTCTCACCCAAAATGGTTTAAAGAAAGTCCACCCAGACTTCTCGGTATCATAAGTGGACGAGAACTCAACAACTCTAGGATCCACCCAACTAAGATCCACGAGCGGAATGGCCGTCGGGGGAGAGTCCGGCCGGTCGATAACGTTAGCCGGAGAAGAGTCCGGCCGGTCGACAACGTTGGCCGGGGGAGAATCCGGCCGTTAGCTGGGGGAGAGTCCGACCGGTCAACAGCATTAACCGGGTCGTCCTCCCTAACTACCTCTACCATGGGTGGCGCCTCGGCCACTTCAACCGGCAAGGAATCGGTGGTAGATGAAGAAGAAGAGGAAGAAAGCCCAAGGGTAGGGGAGGGGCGACTGAGGGAGGGGGAAGAATGGTCGGACGAAGAAGACGTTGGCCAAGACACGGTCGACATCACTAACCTTGTAAATATTGGACGAGGCCGAACCTAGTAAAAGAGGGCGAGAAGTCACTTAGATCTCAGAGCTAGGGGCGAAAGAACACCCGGCTATCAGACAGGCTCACAAATGAAAACACAATGTCACGGCACTGTGGAGACCCCTATTTATAGGGCCCATGGGCCTTGTAATTCGAAGCGTCAAATCAATCCTAACCGTTAAGATCTCTTGGATCCAACGACCCACAACACTTCCCGTCCAAAAAAAACCCTCATTAATGCCAATCATGTCACGTCGCCTAGGGTCACGTCACGCCATCTAGGTCACGTCATACCTCGAGAAAAGGAACAACCGCACGATCAAGGGAGACCGACCAACACCCATCATCAAAAACTCATCAGGCACATCTAACATATCTGCCCTCGAGCCTGGGGGGCAAGTGTACCGGTATGGACGAGGCTGAGACCCACCTGGCTAACCGAGGCCGAGTATACCTGACCGAGACCAAGGAAACCTGGCGAAGACTTGAGATATTTGGCCGAGATGACGAGGCCGACGACCCACTTGGTCGAGACCTTAGAAGACTTGGTCGAAACGACCGAGACTATGGGAATTTGGCCGATGGAGGACCCATACTGGGGGGAACTTTGGCTGACGGCCGACCCCTATTATCGTTAACGCTCAAACCAAGATCAGTGAAGTTAACCCATCATTAAGAATTAGGTAATGCAACCCTAAGCGGTATCCACTCCGATAAACGGGCCCAACAAGGTAGGCCCATTAGAAAAATATAAATAGCACGCATCCCAAGGAGTAAGGTATGTCATTTATTACTGTTCACCTACCTGAGAGTTGACAACCCGCTTTACTGACTAGAGCGTCGGAGTGCCTTCGCAGGTACCCTCACCATCCGGTGTTCACCCGAGACCGAGTGCCGAAGGAGAAGCAGGAGGACGAGAGGAATCCCAGTTCATCACCCAGCAACCTGACCGACCGAAGGAAGGAGAAGAAGACTTCAATAGTTCTCTAGGTCCCATCTCCCTAATAGGAACAATTGGCACCCACCGTGGGGCCGAGGGAAACTAGCTGAAGGAAAAAAGTATATGGTCTCAACTAGAAGCATGGAGAGAATGACAGAAGCCGACCAGACGATGTTGTTGTTGTCTCTCCAAAGAGAGATGGCCGAGATGAGAAGGAAGACCGAAGAGGCTGCTCAAAGAAATGAGTAAGAGTTGCAAGTTCTCCGTAGGGAGAACGAAGAAATGAAAAAGAAGCTGGGAGAAGGAGGACCCTCTGTCATACCGACAAACGTTGTCGACAAGTCCTACACCTCTCCCCCCGACCCAGATGTGGTCGAGGGGATGAGAGGCCGACCCCTCCCCGAGAGGCCGAGATGGGCGACGAGTCGCGCTTAATCAGGTCCACCCGGACGACCCTGACAGCCGACCTGAACCGCCGACATCCCTTCACTAACACCATCATCGAAGTCCCACAGCCTGAGAAGTGGAAGGGTTTCAACCGAGACAGATATGACGGTCGACCGACCCGGACGAGCATATGGACGCCTACACCACCCATTTGAGTCTCTACACCTCGGACGACGCTGTGTTGTGCCGAGTATTTACCACATCCTTGAAGGGAGCAACCCTTAGTTGGTTCACCAAGCTCTCACCCAACTCCATCGATAGCTTTGCCACGCTCGTAGCAAAGTTTGAAACTCAGTTTGCGACCAGCCGGCCGCACAACCTAACCTCCATTGCCCTGGTAGGCATCCGCCAGGAGAAGGGAGAGTCACTGAGAACCTTTGTTGATAGGTTCAGTAAGGTGGCAATGAGCATCCGGAACCTGAGCCCGGACGTTGCCATGCACCACATACTGACGACCCTGCGTCCGGGACCCTTTGCCGACAACATATGCATGCAGCCGGCCGACAACCTGGACGAGCTGGGAAAGAGAGCTGCTAAGTACATGCAGTTGGAAGAGCTAAGAGAATTCTGCAACCAGGCCCGTGCCGAGGCCGGGTGGGGAGAAAAACAGGGAAGAAAAGGACCGCCAGGCGCGGCTGAGTAAAGGAAATGACTGCGCCGGGACAATCGAGACCGGCCAATCCGGTTCTCAAGATACACACCCCTGACGACCGAGAGGGGGAGGATTCTGGACGAGGCCCTCAATGCCGAGTTGATTCCTCCTCCAAGGAAGGTGGCCAGCCTAAATAATGTCGATAGGAGGAAGCACTGTCGGTACCACCAAAACACCGGACACTCAACCGAGGAGTGTCAGGCCCTTAAAGATAAGATCGAGGAACTTATCCAGGCTAGACATCTCCGCTGTTTCGTCAGGAATGGCCGAGACCCACCCTGCCGGGCGGATCCACCGAGGCGGATGAGGTCACCTCAACGCAGCCGAAATGACCAAGATAACAGAGGCGACCGACAACCCGCGAGGGACGACCCCCCCCCCCCCCCCCCTGAAGGGACGACCCCCCAAGGGAGGCCGATAGGAGAGGCAACCGAGAGGTTATAGCCGGTGGCTTCGTCGGGGGAGGAAGCATGAACAACGCCCGGAATAAGCACCTCCGGGTGGTACACTAGGTAAACGCAGTGTCATTCCGACCAAGGATGCCACCCATCACTTTCACGGACGAGGACTTTAAGGGCGTAGACTACCGCCAGCAGGACGACCCGATGGTGATAGCGGTCGATATAGACCGATTCACCATACGAAAGACCCTTGTGGACCAAGGAAGTTCGGTAGACATCCTCTACTGGAAAACTTTCAAGGCCATGAGGATAGCTGAGGCCGAGATGATGCCATACGACGACCACGTGGTAGGATTCTCGGACGAGATGGTGAGTACCAAGGGTTACATCGAGTTGTACACCACCTTCGGAGAGGGGAAGAACACCATGACCATCAAAATCTGATACCTGGTCATCGACGCCAACACCTCCTACAACATCCTCCTTGGCCGACCATCCATCAACCGGCTAATGGCCATAGTATCAACCCCTCACCTCGCAATGAAATTCCCTTCAAGGACAGGGGACATTCTCACGGTCCACGTAGACCAGAAAGAAACACGAGAGTGCTACACCGAGAGCCTCCGGGTGGAGTCTTTAAGGGCCGACACCTCTCCCATCAGGGTGAGAAAGTCCTCCCAAAAGGACCGCTCCCCTAAGAAGGACCGACCGAGGAAGATCGAGCCAACCGTGACGTTGGTAGACCTCGACCCCCGGGCGACCGAGGACAGGCTAGAGGCGAGAGAGGAGCTGAGGAGAGTCCCCCTCCTCAACGAAGAGCACAACACGGCTGTACGAACAGCCTTGGCAGCTGCCGAGGCCAAGATCATGCACGCCGCGTTGAAAAAGAATATCGACATGTTCACATGGACGCCAGCCGACATGCCGGGGGTGAGCCCGGATGTCATCATCCATCGATTGTCAATATTCAAGGAAGCCCGCCCGATCTCCCAAAAAAAGAGGGACTTGGGCGACGAAAAGCGACTCGCGGGGAAGGAGGAGGTCGGCAAGCTCCTGTCGGCCGGGTTCATAAGGGAGGCCCGATACACGACATGGCTGGCCACAAAATTATGAGCTTCTTGGACGCTTACTCTGGCTATAACCAGATAAGCATGCACCCGAGGGACAAGGAGAAAACGACCTTCATGACGGCCGACGCCAACTACTATTACGAGGTCATGCCGTTCGGCCTCAAGAACGCAGGGGCGACCTACCAGCACCTCATGGACAAAATCTTCAAAGGCCTAATCGGCCGGGCAGTAGAAGTGTACGTTGACAACATAGTCGTGAAGTCCGACTCATTCGATCAACATCTGAAGGACCTGGACGAGGTCTTCAAGGCCTTAAGGGGAGTCAACATGAAGCTCAACCCCGAAAAATATACCTTCGGGGTCGAGGGAGGGAAGTTCCTAGGCTTCATGCTCACCCACCGGGGGATAGGAGCCAACCCCGACAAATGTCAGGTCATACTCAACATGAGAAGTCGGAACAGCATGAAGGAGGTACAACAGCTCCTAAGGCGGCTGACCGCCCTCTCCCGGTTCGTCCCCTGCCTGGCCGAGAGGACGAGGCCGATGGTCCAGCTACTCCGAAAGGGCAAAATATTTGCCTGGGACGACCGATGCGAGGAAATCTTCAAACAATTCAAGGAATTCCTCACATCCCCGGCCGTCATCCAGAAGTCGAGACTCGACCACCCGATCCTTGTATATTTGGCAGTCTCAGAGGAAGCAGTCAGCGCTGCCCTGGTACAGGAGACCGGGGGCGAGGAGCGACCGGTGTACTTCGTCAACCGAACCCTCCACTCGGCCGAGACCAGGTACCAAATGATAGAGAAGGTGGCTCTCGCCCTTGTCCTCATAGCAAGACGGATGTGCCCCTACTTCCAAAATCACTCGATAATTGTAAGAACCGATTACCCTATTTTTAAAATTTTGTCTAAGCGGGACCTTGCAGGGAGGATGATAGGTTGGTCAGTCGAACTCTTCGAGTTCGACATACGCTACGAACCGAGGGGCGTCATCAAGTCTCAATGCCTGGCCGACTTCTCGACCGAGCTGACACCACTACCCACCCTCTCGGGCGGGTGGACACTCAGCTCCTCAAATAAAACAGCATGTGGAGCGGGAGTCGTCCTAGAGGGGCTGGGCGACCTCTTCCTGGAACAAGCCCTCCAATTCGAATTTCGGGCGACCAATAACTAGGTCGAGTACGAGGCCTTGCTAACTGGGCTGAACCTAGCCTACGACATGGGAGCACGCGAAGTTACATGCAGAAGCGACTCCCAGGTGATGGTCGGCCAGGTCAATGGAGAGTTCGAAGTTAAAGAGCCTCTGCTGCAGCGATACTACCACGCGGCCAAAAACAGCATCGCCCGCTTCAACAAGGCACCCTTGGAGCACATACCGAGGGAGGACAACAAAAGGGCCGACATCCTGTCCAAGCTGTCGGTCACCAAGAAAAAGAGTCACCAGAGGTCAGTCATACAAATATGGCTGAGACACCCTAGTGTGACTGAGGCCGAGGCTGAATGCCTGGCTATCGAAGAGGCCGAGACCGAGAACTGGATGACACCCATCATCCAGTACCTCACGGACGGCACATGCAAGGCCGACCAAGAAAAGGCGATGAAGCAACAATGCGCCTGGTACACCATGATCAACGAAGATCTGTACCGAAGAGGTTACTCGACCCCCCTGCTAAAATGCATCACCAACAAACGGGCCGAGTACATTCTGGCCGAGATCCATGAGGGGATCTGCGGAAATCACGTCCGGGCGAGGACGATGGCCGCCAAGGTTCTGAGGGTCGGCTACTACTAGCCGACCATACTAGGCGACTGCGCCGAATACGTAAAGAAATGCACCAAGTACCAAGAGTTCGACCCCCTCCACCACACAAGGCCGGAAGAGCTGCACAACATCACCTCCCCATGGTCGTTCGCCATTTGGGGGATGGACATCATCGACCCCTTCTCCCCGGGAAAAGGGCAGACCAAGTTCATCCTGGTGGGAGTCGACTACTTCACCAAATGGATCGAGGCCGAGCCCCTTGCCTCCATTTCAGCAAAAAAACGTGCAAAACTTTGTGTGGAGGAGCATTGTCTATCGATTTGGCGTCCCGCACACGATAATAACTGACAATGGCCGATAGTTCATTGACCGAGGCCTACAGTCCTTCTATGACGACTTGGGCATCAAGTCCATTACGACCTCGGTAGAACACCCGCAAACCAATGGGCAGATCGAGGCCGCCAACAAGGTCATACTCAACGAGCTAAAGAAGCGGTTGGGGAAAGCAAAGGGCCGATGGACCGAGGAGCTGATCGAGGTACTTTGGGCGTACAGGTGCACCCCCCAAACCACCACACAAGAGACACCCTACAGCCTGACATACGAGACCGAGGCCATGATCCCAGTTGAGGTGGCCGAGCCCACCATACAACGGCAGATGTTCGATCTCACCCTAAACGAGGAAAGCCTAGCGATCAACCTCGATCTGGTGAGTGAGTTTCGTGACAAAAGTAGGATTCGGGAGGCTGCCTGCAAAGTCCGGGCGTCCAGACGGTACAACACAAAGGTCCGACCGAGAAGTTTCCAGAAGGGCGACCTCGTCTGGAGAATGCGCAGTGATGCGAAAAAGAATGAAGGGAAGTTCTCGTCCAACTGGGAGGGTCCTTTCCGAGTCCGAGAAGTCGCACATGGGGGAGCTTATCATTTAGAATGGCTTTCAGGAAAAATTGTACCGAGGACGTGGAATGCCACGCACCTCAAGTTCTATTACAGCTAAAGTTAATAAAATAACGCACTCTTTCCTCACCCAACCAGGAAGGTTTTAACGAGGCGTTTTCATCAAAGTGTTGGCACTATTCTTCTACAACTTCTTGACCCGACATACCCTGCCGAGACCGACTACCCAAACTTGCTCGATTAACATCGCAAGTAATGGTCGACCGCCAAACAGACTTGCTCGATTACAATCACAAGTGATGGCCGACCACCAAACACATTTGCTCGATTACCATCGCAAGTAATGGCCGAACGCCAAACATACTTGCTCGATTACCATCGCAAGTAATGGTCGACCGCCAATCACACTTGCTCGATTAACATTGCAAGTAATGGTTGACCGCCCTAATCAACCCGCTCGATTTAACAATCGTAATGGTCGACCGCCAATCACAATTGCTCGATTAACATCACAAGAAATGGTCGACCGCCCAGTCTTATTCGATTAAGCATCATAAATAAATGGTCGGTCGCCCATCTTATAGTTGTTCGATCAAAAAATCACAATTAAATGGCCGACCGCCCATTTCTTACTTGCTCGATTAAAAATCAAAATTAAATGGCCGACCACCCATTTTTACTTGTTCGATTAAACATCAAAATTAAACGGCCGACCTCCCCCTCATGGGTCCCGGCCGACGGAACCTCCTGTGTCGCCAAAGCCCCCACCTCGACACTCGGAACCAACCGACCATGGTGAACCTCGTAGTCCATGTTACATTCACCAGTGGCCGGCAACCCCCATAAAGAACATGGGCTTGGCGCACTGCTCGGTCGAAGCAATGCTTAAGTAGCTCCTCCGACTCTTCGTAGTTTTGGTCGAGCTCTGCCTCGACTTGCTCCTTTGCAATTTGGAGGGCGGCCAACTCAGCGGCCGAGGACGAGAGCTTCTCCTCGGCCATCTTCTTCACCTTGACAGCTTCAACTACCGCCCTCGAAGCCTCCTCCTTCGCCAAGGCCAAAAGCCGCCTCGCCTCGGCAACATCCTTCTCGGCGAGCTCCCTCTTACCAGCCTCCCGGGCAGCGCTGGCCGAGAGGTCATCATTGGCAGCCAAGGATCACTTCAAGCTCTCGCGAGCCTCGGTCAGCTTTTGCTCCAACCGAGAAAGGTCCTCGGCGTGCCGGTCACGGCCTTCGATCCCGTGCTCAACAAGAACAATGGACCAACACATGAGCTCTAGGGGCGTGCCGAGGAGAGAGAGAGTCCGCCTCGAACATCTCACGACGGGGAGGCGGCGTCGGAAGAAAGCTGGGGGAACGAGTGGTGGTGGCAATGTTACCACCATCCCTCGTCCTCTTCTTGGACATGCGGGAAGGGCCGGTCGAGTCCCTCTCAGCACCAGGGGCGGCCGGGGCGTTCACAAGGAGAACGTTGATGCTTCGACTTCCCTTTCGGTCAGCTGCCCTCTTCCGATATTCGTCGAGGACGCTAGTGCCGGCCGGTTTCTCTTGAACCATCATAGCTGCAAATCAAAAAACATATGTTAGAAAACGAAAAGGAAATTGCCGACCGACACAACAAAGGACGAGCCCATACCCCTTATAGTCGCCCAATGCGCTGTCTCGGTATATGCACCGATCAGTGATTGGCAAGGAAGTTTCCTTGGGAGTGCGTCGAAGAAGGAGAGAATCTCCACCTCCTCCTCACTCCTCGTCGGCCTCAGCCAAAACTTAAAATCTTTGGGTTTGGAGGTCCAATGCAAGGGGAATCGAGACCAACCGGCTCGGTCAAAGAAAAAGGTCGTCGCCTCGGGCTGAATGACGACCTTGACGAACCTTTCTTTAAACCTCTTATACGAGACTGCAAAAGGGTCGAACAAGACGTGCCCTGGCCGACCGGCTAAAAAGCCAAGAGGCAAGGCGACCGGGATGAGAGCCATAATAGTAAAGAAAAGAAGAAGGGGTGGGGCGAAGCCGCATGGCGTCATACAACAAGCGAAACGCTTGAAGGGATGCCCACGTATTTGGATGCACTTGGGTGGGTGCCACGTTGAGCGCCCGAAGGACGCCCATTGTGAACTTATCGAAGGGGAGGGACACATGAAGATTTGAAAAGAAGCAAGTGTACATGTAAAAAAGGGAGGACCGACACCAGCCTGGTCCATACACTCCCTCTCGGTTGACCCGCAAGGCAAGATCCTAAAGTAGTCTGGATCCCTAGAATCGTCGGAGTCCTCGCCCGCCTTCAACACCGAGTACTTGGCCAAAAACTTGGGCACAGACTTCTCGGCATCATAAGTGAACGAGAACTCAACAACTCTAGGAACCACCCAACTAAGATCCACGAGCGGAATGGCCGTCGGGGGAGAGTCCGGTCGGTCGATAACGTTGGCCGGAGGAGAGTCCGGCCGGCCGAAAACGTTGGCCGGGGGAGAATCCGACTGGTCGACGACGTTAGCTGGGGGAGAGTCCGACCGGTCAACAGCATTAACCGGGTCGTCCTCCCTAACTACCTCTACCATGGGTGGCGCCTCGGCCACTCCAACCGACAAAGAATCGGTGGTAGATGAAAAAGAAGAGGTTGACGAAGAAGAAGAAGAGGAAGAAAGCCCAAGGGTAGGGGAGGGGCGACCGAGGGAGGGGGAAGAATGGTCGGACGAAGAAGACGTTGGCCAAGACACGGTCAACATCACTAACCTTGTAAATATTGGACGAGGCCGAACCTAGTAAAAGAGGGCGAGAGCTAGGGCCGGAAGAACACTCGACTATCAGACAGGCTCACAAATGAAAACACAACGTCACGGCACTGTGGAGACCCCTATTTATTGGGCCCATGGGCCTCGGAATTCGAAGCGTCAAATCAATCCTAACCGTTAAGATCTCTTGGATCCAGCGACCCACAATGCTTCCCGTCCAAAAAAACCCCTCATTAATGCCAATCATGTCACGTCGCCTAGGGTCACGTCACGCCATCTAGGTCACGTCATACCTCGAGAAAAGAAACAACCGCATGGTCAAGGGAGACCGACCGACAGCCATCATCAAAAATTCATCAGGCACATCTAACATATCTGCCCTCGAGCCTGGGGGGCAAGTGTACCGGTATGGACGAGGCCGAGACCCACCTGGCTGCCCGAGGCCGAGTCTACCTGACCGAGACCAAGGAAACCTGGCGAAGACTTGAGAGATTTGGCCGAGATGACGAGGCTGACGACCCACTTGGTCGAGACCTTAGAAGACTTGGCCGAGACCTTAGAAGACTTGGCCGAAACGACCGAGACTATGGGAATTTGGCCGATGGCAACCCATACCGAGGGGAACTTGGCCGACGGCCGACCCCTATTATCGTTAACGCTCAAACCAAGATCAGTGAAGTTAACTCATCATTAAGAATTAGGTAATGCAACCCTAAGCGGTATCCACTTCGATAAACGAGCCCAACAAGATAGGCCTATTAGAATAATATAAATAGCATGCATCCCAAGGAGTAAGGTATGTCATTTATTATTGTTCACCTACCTGAGAGTTGACCACCCGCTTTACTGACTTGAGCGTCGGAGTGCCTTCGCAGGTACCCCCACCATCCAGTGTTCACCCGAGACCGAGTGTCGAAGCATAAGCAAGAGGACGAGAGGAATCCCAGTTCATCACCCAGCAACCTGACCGAAGGAAAGAGAAGAAGACTTCAATAGTTTTCTAGGTCTCATCTCCCTAGTAGGAACACCAACAAAGGAAATATGGCACATTTTCTATAAATAAAGGGTTCTCCTTACAAATATGAATCTACAAAGATTTTATACGTTTTCTTGTGAATCCTCACACACACAAACTCTATGTAGTCGTAACGAAGATGAGATGTAAAAATGCAACTGAAATTATTTTAAAAAGTGAAAATATGTTTTATTTAAAGTTAGTTAAAAAAATTTAAAAAAAGAATTAAAATTGACTTTTCACCATTAATATATGTGAATTAATAAATGTAAATGCCTCGAGGGGATGAACCTTTCCAAATCCTCAAGAGGATTAATGACAATGCTTATGAGTTAGATATGCCTGATACATTCTTAGGTAGTCATACTTTTAATGTCAGCGATCTAACTCCTTTTTCTGTAGGTCTCCAGAATTCGTGGTCGAATTCTCTCCAACTCGGGGAGTATGATGGAGATCAAGACTCAAGTGGACATGGAGGCCAATCAACAAGATCAAGAAGTGGTAGAGGCGCAAATGGAGGACGCCCATGGAGGTCAAAGCCCACCTCAAAGGCTTACAAGAAGCATGTTCAAAGCTTTAGGAGCTAGGGGACAATTATTTTCTCTTTTTGTAATTTATTTGGTTGAAGGTGCTTAGAGGGAAACATTAGAAACCTCTATTGTTATAGCATCTTTTAGTCTTTAGTTAGGAGCTTTAGGAGGGGGGTGTGTTAGTAGATAGGTGTAGGAGTAAATAAGGAGGTGTCAAAGTGAGAGAAGGGATCACACCTTCTCATGCATTGTTTTAGGCACCTGTTATAGCTTCTTTTAGGAGGGAATTTTGAATTCTCTTAGTTTGATTTTCAGCACCCTTAGGCTATAAATATAGGTGTTGCCCTGTACATTTTAGATTTGAATTTTAATTAGACAAACTATACTCAAATTTTGAGAGAGCAATTGGAGAGCTTTGAGCCTTCTTCTCTAGTCTTATCTTGATGGTTCCATGGTTACCTCAAGTGGCGGCTTGCACACTCATCTAGGAGCATCCATCCTTCTAGTGGCGTGATCATCCAACCATACATCCATCTTCATGAGGTTTCTCCTCTCCTTCCTTCCTTCTCTTTCAATTGTTCATGTTTAAGCTTGTTTCCTTGAAATTCTGTTCGGTGTTCTTGTGTTCTTGAGTTTTTGGTTCGGCTGTTGTTATTTTCCAGCACTCCTTTTCAGTTTTCTTGCCTTTTAATTCATTTTGTTCGGTTCAAAGCTGTTCTTATTCAATTCTATTCGGTGCTTTTGATTTTTACCTCTTTTTGTTGGTTCAATTTGACAATATGAGGAACTTCCATGAGTTTGGATTTGGTGCTAGTTTTGGTGAGTTCTTGACTTAGAACATTGATCCAATTCTAAGTAAAAGTGCCTAACTATTGTCCAACTCAAGTTGATTCCTAAGAATGTCAAGAATCATTCTCTTCTTTGCTATTGGAATCACATCACGGAAGGTGAAGGGAAAAATTGTCTTCTCTTTATTCTCTTTATTAACCATGTATTTGTACACGTACATACCCAAGTCCAAAATGTAGCAAGTCTACTTACTCTCTAAGGCACAAGACAAAGGGAAGCATAGTAGAGGAGAGATAAACATAAGAGGGGAATTTGATAGGTAAATAAATAGGTGGGAGAATATTCATGACTGATTTTCAGAACTTAGGTTAGAAAGGAGAGGGCGAGAACCATGCAAACTCAAACTCACCACGTATTTGATAATTTTGGAGAAAAATTTGCATAAAGACCACGATTACATACAGCAAACCCATCACTCAAAAGGGTAAGACCAGTAATGATTACTACTCTCATCACTTACCTTCAACAAAAAAGACATAAAAATGGCCACATGCTTCTTACTCAACTGGTTCTAACCAGTCTTTCACGATTTAAATAGTATGTTATATTAATATTGGTGTTTCAACATCCTGTATAAAAGCTACCATAAAAAACATCATAAATCATCATCACTCAGAACTTATAATCTAGTTCCACAGAAAGACCATCCATGGCTTTGTTTTGTCATGTTATATACAAGGTTTTAATATCACAATCTCTCTGTTTCTGAAACGCCCTGAATCCTACTTGGAATATATTCATTTATTCCAATCATTCATTCACAGCCTGTTCTACTGTCCAAGACCCCATGTTGCCATCCTCAACAAGTTACTTCACAATCTAATGATTTTATCTGCAATGACATGAAATCAACCATTAGAATTCATGATCATTTCTATATCTCAAGTTAACAGTGACATATTGTAAACTATATTGTGTTCCAAAATTTTGACTGAATGAAACCAGGATCAAACCTACTGAACAGAAGAGATTAGACATTATCAGGTCAAAATACATGGAACTCAGGCAACACAACATGTATTAGGATACCTTTTCCTCCTTTCTATTTCCATGCACCTACAATAACCCTCAGTTTTCCTTGTCCTCTATACTATGCAAAGACAAACCCGCCCAATTAGAAAATCAGATTGCAAAACAAAAAACGCATATCATACCTAAAACCTGAACAGAAACTTTTGAACAACCATTGGAATTTAATAGGAAGGGAGGTGAATCTGAGTGAAATTCATCTCCTTTGCCACGGAGGAAACAAAATGATACACAATGAATGAACAATTACGTGAATACAATTGAGCTAAATTTGGGCATACAATGGCGAATTGAATAGAACAGAATGAGAAGAATTGAATTGGACCGCTGCATCCATTCCATTCCATCCAATTTCAAACAGTATAACCTACAATCTAATATCCACTCCAATCCACCCTTTTGTGACTCTTTCTACTTCAACAGATAAATAGACAAGTCTGCACAATTACAAACTTCCTTTGCCCCCTCACTCTCAAACTAGCTCTGTCCTCAAAACACAAGTCTATATCCAATATTGTTATCACAACTAAATCTTATTGTAGTTAAAAAAAAACAATTCTTTAAGGAAAACAAAAAGGTTTCTTTTTTTTAGAAGTTACCCTGTGGAAGGTGGGTTTTGGGCATGAAGTGTGCTGTAAATTTTGGAGAAGCGACCAATTGGGGGCTTCACTCGGACAGGTTTCTTTCTAAGGCCGAAAACCTCTTGCACCAAAGGCACGTGAACCAGCACCAGTTTCCACGCCACAAACCAACCTACACCACCACACACATATTCCCTTTTCAACTCAAAAGATCAATACGATGAAGAGAGAAATCAGGAGAAAGAAATAGTTACCAGAAGATATTAAGAAGAGAACGAAGACTATGGCGAAAAGGGGGCGCAGAAAGAAGAGCACCGTGTAATCCCAAAACGACAACGACGAAGCCATTTACAAACAACAACCTCAACTTTACCTCGGACTTCGTCATTTTTAGGCTTCGTTTGGGCCTTCAACGCTTCTGGCCCAGACTTTAAAAAACTGTTTATTTAAAACTATCAAGTACATATTAAATTACATAATTCAACCTATGTAGTAGCACAAATACTCTTATATACGTGGACACGAAAATACATAAAATATTTAAAATATAAAATACACAACAAATCTATATATTATATAATTATAAATTATATAAATTAATAATAAAAATTTATGTACATAAGTATCTTCAAAATTATTTTTTGGAGAAAAATATGTTTTTTATGACTAATTCAGAATGATTTTTTTCTTATTCTTATAATCATAATAATAATTTATATAATAAAATTTAATTTTTTAAAAAATTAATAATTTTTTTTAAATTGTATTTAAACCGTATTAAAATTGTCATAAATTTAATAAATATTTTTTGAATTAAATATTTCACGTTTTATCCAATACACGGAAGTGTTCCCTTAGCTCTCTACCAAACTGCTTCTCCGAAACCATTTTAACTAAAAAAAAATCAGCAAGCATTGATTCCACTGGAACCCGCTTTTCTCTGCTTATTCCCTTTCCTTTCTCTTCGTCATTATCACAATTCTCTTTTCCTTCTTCCTCAACTTTGCTTCGCTTCACCCATCTCTATGGAGACAACTACTTCCGTACCTAACCCTCCACGCCGCTCGTTCCGCTGCTCCTTCGTCACACGCTGTTGTCGCTGCTTCTGCTGCTTCTACTCCTTCCCTTAAGCATATGTATCATCTTCTCGGGGTGCCACACCTTGAAATCCACGTCGCCATGGAGAGGGAAGAGCAGAGACAGTTCAAGGTTCGCAGTTTTTTGGTTTTTTTATTTTTGAAATTAGGGTTTTCGATTGGGATTCTTGTTGTTTTCGGATTTTTCTCTCTAATCTCTTCGATTAGGATGATCTTGTTAGGGTGTTTAATTAGCTTAGATACTGGTCAGGTCAGGTCTTGCAAAATTGTTGATTGAATAATCGCATGTGTTTGACCTTGTCGTATAATATAATTGTTGACTTAATGTAAAAACAAATTACAAATTAACTTCAGCTAGTTTTAATTTTTAGATAATTTTTTTTTCTTAAGTTCTTCATCCATAAGTGTTTTTTATGTGTGTATCCAACAGATAATTTTTCTAATCAGCAATATAAATTTAATTCAAAGAGTGAACGTGCATTTTATTTGGATAATGAAGTTACTGTATTGAAAAAAATTCTCTCTCGTACTCTAGCGAGATATGGAAATTCTCTCTCATAGATTTTTTTAATTTAGTTCTTGAAATATTTATTTGTTTTTATATAATTTATTTATGAGTATTTGACATTTAATACATGAATATATAATTTTTTTTATTTATATATACGTATGAATGCCTTAGTTATATACTTATAAGTCAAGTTTACGTATCTATTATTAAATACTCTAAGATTTATATGCAAACAAATAATTTTTTTAAAATAATTAATTTATATAAAAACTTCAATCAAAAGTTTTTCAGTAAATACACTTACTTTTAGGAATCAATTTGAGAATTACTTTATCTATTGAATAATTGATGTCGATTTGATGTCAATATGCCTTAGTCATATTTATTATTGGTGATAATGTATTTTTCAGTTAATTATTCGGATACAAAATTGTTTTTAATTAATTTGTTTGTTATTCCTATATAATTCTTTCGGTCATCGACAAATATAATATTTTATTCTTGTTTTTTTTTTATGTATTTAATTTTTATGTGCTCTGCGAATGAAAACATTTCAATGCCAATACAGATGCCATTTTGCAAGAGGCATTTAACCTCGAGTTTTTACCAATTCCACCCATCTTCCTTCTCTTGCACATGTTGAAGAGATGTCAATACCAACAAAACATTGTCACACCACTGAAGAATCGAATACCTCATATGTCCTGATTCTCTTAGTGGCAGTAGAGGTTGAGGATGCAATAGCATTTGATGTAAAAAGTGGATTCTAACAATGGCTAGCAATTTGTAATTAATTTCAAATTATGATTTTATTTTTATTTTTAACTATTTCTTGATAAATATTTTTGAAATTGTATATTTTTTTTTATCATGCAATGATTATATTTATATTGATGTAAACAATTTTATCTTCAATTAAAACTATAAATATTAAATGAATTTTATGAAGTAGAAATAAGTGTAAGGAATGAAAGAAATTAAAAGAAAAGAAAAGACCTCGAGTAAAAAGAAAGAAGAAAGAAGGGATAGAAGGTTGAAGAGAGAAGGTATAGAAGGTTGAAGAGATATATTAAGATAATTGATTTCATTGATAATCATAGTTACAAGAAAACTCTTAGAAAAACCAGCAAGGCTCTGTAATATTTAGGGTTTAGGGTTTAGGATTTAGGGTTTAATATTTATAGAAGCCTTAGAGAATGTTGAATCTTTTGTGAAGAACAAAATCGTAAGAAGAGAAAACGAACATGGAAGATGAGAGAACTGAACAAAATATATTATTGAGTAGTAAAACCTTATGTTCAGTTACAGAAAACCCTAAAAGGGATTTAAATAAAGGGTGCAAACAACAGAAACATAATAGAAAAACTGGAAAGGGAAAAAAGCCCAACAGAAGTCCAAAAACCCCAGTTTTGACAGCCCCCCTCAAGCTAGGAATAGATGTCTTTCATTCCTAGCTTGGAAAACAAAATGTTGAATTGAGCAGTAGCTTGTAATTTGGGGAAAAGTTTGAGAAGGCCTGTGTTGAGTTTCTCCCTGACAACATGGCAATCGATCTCTATGTGTTTGGTTCATTCGTGGAAGACCTGATTGTGCATAATTTGGATAACAGCTTGGTTATCACAATAGAGAAGGGCTGGTTGCTGATGTTGAATGTGTAAATCATGCAACAAATATGTTATACATTGAATCTCACAAGTGGTTGCAGCAAGGGCACGGTATTCTGCCTCAGATGAGCTTTTTCTGGATATGGTTTGTTGCTTCTTGGACTTCCAAGATATAAGAGACTCCCCCAAATATACAGAAAAACCAGTTATGGATTTGCGAGTTTCAGGGCATGTAGCCCAATCAGAATCATTATATGCCTTTAATTGAATAGGAGATTTACTGTGTAAGAATATACCTGCCCGGAGTTCTTTTAAGGTAGTGAAGAATGCGCATTGCTGCCTGGTGATGCTCATTGGTTGGGTGTGAGACAAATTGACTGAGGTGATTTACTAAGAATGAGATGTCAGGATGGGTGTTGGTAAGATAAATGAGACGTCCTATCAGTCGTCTGTAAGCAGTGGATTTTGCATCTCCAAGGGGAATGCCTTTTGTGGCTGAGAGTTTAGTATTGTGAAGCATTGGTGTGGGAGCAGGAGCACATCCCAGCATGCCAACATCTTTGAGCAGGTCCAGAATGTACTTTTGTTGACTCAAGTGAATGTTAGTGGTATTACGAGCCACTTCAATACCAAGAAAATAAGTTAAATCACCAAGATTTTTAATATGGAAAAAATTGTGTAACAAACTTGTGATGATAGAAATCTCCATAGGATTAGTCCCAGTGAGAATGATGTCATCCACATAGACCAGCAGTGTTGTGGTGTGTTTGCCATCATGTTTCAGAAATAAAGAATGGTCAGCAGTGGAGATTTTGTAATTATGTGAAAGTAAAAAACTTGAGAGTTTAGCATACCATTGCCTACCTCCTTGTTTGAGCCCATAAAGAGATTTCTTGAGGCGGCAAACAAGATTGGGAGAAGAGGTTGGAAAGCCTGGAGGCAATTGCATGTAAACTTCTTCATCTAGATCTCCATGTAGGAAGGCATTATTTACATCTAGTTGCTTGAGTGCCCAATTTTGAGTTGCTGCTAGAGCTATGAGAAGTCGTAAAGTGGTCAACTTTGCTACAGGAGCAAAGGTATCTAAGAAGTTCAGTCCTTCAATTTGGTTGTACCCTTTTGCTACTAAGCGGGCTTTGTAGTGTTCAATAGGGTCATTTGCATGATGCTTGACTTTATAGACCCATTTACACCCAATTGTTGTTTTTCCAGAAGGAAGGCTGGTTAAGGACCATGTGTCCAGTTCATCCTTCATAGCTTGGATCCAAGATGGGTGTAGGACAGCTTCTTCATAATTTCGAGGTTCCTCAGCAGAAGTAATTAACATTATTGTATTTTTGAAATACTTGGATAAGGAATTGTAATTTGAAAAGGAATGAATGAAATGTTTAGTACTTACAGTATTATTGTTGAGATTAGGTACATCAAAATCTTGAAGCTAAACAGGGGGCCTTCTGTTGTGGGTAGATCTTCTAGGGGAGACAGTTATAGTCTCACTTTGCTCAACATTAGTATCAATCTCAAGAGTATTATCAGAGGGGTTGTTAGTATCATCAATATTTTCAGTGTGCATGTAGAAATCATCATGAGTCTGGCCATAATTTTGAGGTATAGGTAAAGAAAAACGGTTTGAATCTTTACTTTGAATGAGTTTTGAATGATAAGGGAAAGAGTTTTCATAAAAGATAACATTTCTTAATACATCTATTTTATGGTTATTAAGATTTAAAAACAAAAAACCTTTTGTGTTTGATTTAAAACCAAGGAAAACACCTGGAACAGCGCGGTTGTCCAGTTTTTTTCTATGAGCAAGGATAGTTGAAGAATAACACAAACATCCAAAAACACAAATAGAAGAGATATCACAAAGCTTTTTATGCAGTTTTTCATAGGGAGTGGCATTATTAAGTAGCGGAGTAGGCATACAATTAATGAGGAAAACATGTTGTACAACAAAGCACCAAAAAATAGCAGGAAGTTTAGACTGAAAAAGGAGAGTTCGTGTTATGTTTAAAATGTGTTGGTGCTTTCTTTCAACAATGCCATTTTGCTCAAGGGTCTCAACACAAGTGGTTTGGTGAATAATCCCTTTAGAGGCAAAGTAATCATGCATAAAAAATTCAATATCATTATCAGTGCGAATGGTTTTGACTTTAATAGAAAAATGATTTTCAGCATATGCAACAAAACTAATAATACTAGCCTTGACTTCAGATTTGTTATGCATGGGAAAGAGCCAAGTATATCTAGTAAAATCATTAACTATAGTAAGAAAGTATTTAAAACCAAGCATTGATACAACAAAACAGGGGCCCCAAATATCAATATGCAGCAATTCAAAAGCATGAGCAGTTTGAGTATTACTAGGAAAGAAAGGAATTTTTCTTTGTTTTGCTTGATGACATGCATCACAAATATAATTCTTGTCAATGTGAATGTTAGGATAATAGTTTTGCAGAATTTTTAACCTTTCTTCTGAAGGATGTCCCAATCTGAAGTGTCAAATATTATTCTGTCTTGCAGTACAACTCAGAATACTGCCATCAATCTTATTGAGAACATATAAACCATCAACAATATCAATTGTACCAATCTTGTCTTTGGTCATGGAGTTCTATATCAAACACTTAGTAGGGGAAAAAATAAGTTCACATTTAAGAGATGCAGTCAATTGGGATATGGAAATAAGATTAAAAGTAAAGTCTGGTACACATAAAACATTTTTAAGAATGAATTTTTCATTAAAGAAAATTGTGCCAGAACAAGAAGCAATAACACAATTCCCATTGGGAAGCTTAATAGTAATAGGTTTAATATGATTATATGATGTAAAATTAGACAGAGAGAAGCAAACATGGTTTGTGGCTCCAGAATCTAGTATCCAAGTGTATTCATTAAAAATGGAATTTTTGAGTTTATGGATATTACCTGTGATGGCTGAAATTTGATCTTGATGATTAGCAGAGATGGAACCAACCTGGTTCACTTGCACTTGATTGTTGGAACTGCTAACATTTTTCAAAAGGTCTGAGAGAATCTTATATTGATGTTGAGTGATGCGGAAATCTCCTCCACTATTTTGTTTATCCTGATCTTGATTTTCAGAACTTTCTTCTTGTATGCCAGTGGTGATGTTGTTGAATTGAGGAGCCTTACCATACTGGGATTTATATCCAGGAGGATACCCATGTTTCTTGTAGCAAATATCAATAGTATGACCAATTCTATTGCAGTAAGTACAAAACCTTTTACCATTGCCAAATTTTGGTCCTTTGTTATCTTGGTTAGGAAAACCATTTTTCTTAAAGCAAACATTTTCGGTGTGACCCAGTTTACCATAAAATGAACAAGTAGTGTTATTGGTGTGAGTAACAGAGGAAACATTTCAAATATTAGCAACAAGAACATTACTATTAAACTGGCGTTCTTGTTGAATAACTAGAGAAAAAATTTTGGTAATATTAGGGACAGGTTCCATGAGAAGAACATGAGCTTTTATATTGTTTATATTGATCATTAAGGCCACATAAAAATTGCATTGCCTGATCCTCTCTTTTTCTTTGAGCAGTAATAGAAGGCACATTGCAAGAACATACAAGATCAAGCCTAAAATTATCCAATTCATCCCAGATAATCCTAAGTTTAGTGAAATAGTCAGAAACAGAAAAATCGCCTTGATTGAGAGAGGAGGTGTTCATATGAAGATCAGAGATATGAGATAAATTCCCTTGTGAGAAACGAGGCTTGAGATCATTCCAAATGTCTAGTGTTTTATCCATCCATAGGATGCTCTAGCGCATATGAACAGAGATCGAATGCACAAGCCAGGATGCCACCATGTTGTTGCAACGCGTCCAGGATGAGAATGAAGGATCGGTCTCAGGAGGTTGGGTATTAGTACCATCGATGAACTCGACTTTGTTCTTTGCGCTTAATGCAGTGATGACCGAACGGCTCCAAGAATGATAATAGGTTCAATCAAGAACAGAAGACACAATAGGAGTTGTGGGGGTTTCACTGGGATGTAGATACAAGAAACTGTGGGTAGGATTTTCTCCTTGAGCAACGTTCTTGCTTTGATTAGAAATTGAAGTTCCAATCTGATTAGGGTTTTCAGTAGTCATTGAAGCACAAAATCACAAACTGCGGAAAAAGAAAAAGTTGTCAAAAAGGAAAAATAGAAAAACGTAAAATAAAGAAAACGAAAGATAACAAATCTTGATAGAACGAAGGAACGAATTCAGAGCGCGCAACAGAGCTCTTCACGGTGAAGAGCTCTGATACCATCTTAGAAAAACCGGCAAGGCTCTGTAATATTTACAGAAGCAATAGATAATGTTGAATCTTTGGTGAAGAACATAATCATAAGAAGAGAAAACGAACATGGAAGATGAGAGAACTGAACAAAATATTATTGAGTAGTAAAACCTTATGTTCAGTTACAAAAAATCCTAAAAGGGATTTAAATACAAGGTTGCAAACAACAAAAACATAATAGAAAAACTGGAAAGGGAAAAAAGCCCAACAGAGACCCAAAAACCCCAGTTTTGACAAAAACCTTAAGCAATGTGATTGAACTTAGCATAAAAGTAAAAAATTTGGGGAAGTGACTAATAGTGACGACTTACAAATCTATTAATAGGGGTTTTAAGCTTGAGAATAATGATAACTCTTTTATCTCTTCTTTGTAAAAGTAAAAGTAGTAGTGTTCGAGGTAACATTATCTTTTACAGCAAGTATTGAAAAACGATTCTTATGTTATTCTAGTTATTTTTTATTTGTATATACATTTAATCATGTTTCACTATTTTGGAATTGAATATATTCTTTATTTTTTTATTGATAAATGAGTTTAAGTTATTATTATTTTTGTCTTAAATGAATAATATTAATATATTACTAGTGAAAACATAAGTGTTGTTGCGTCTGTATGTGCATTTTCCTTCTCAACTTTCACGATGATAGAAATTTAACATACATAAATAATTTTGGATTAGTCAAAATTGAAAAGCGAAAAATAACATGTAAAAGAAAAATTATGAATTGATTAATCAACCTCTTTTTATTTTTCTCATGTAGTTTGAGTCTCTTCTTTAAGTTTTTTCTCTTCTTCGATTGGTGGTTTTGGGATCAGAGAGTGTGATGATGTTCACATAAGGTTAGAATTTATTTGATGGTAGATACAAAAGAATGATGAATTTACCAAAAAATAGAATGGAGAAACTGATTAGAAATGGAGGTTATTTGATTTGATATGAGATTTGGTGTGGGAGTATGCTCTTTCTTTATTTCTCTTGTTGTCTTAAAATAAGAAATTAAATAAAGAGTGAGGAGTTAGTTTGAATATAAAAATTCTTCCTTAACATTAATTTAAAAATTAAAAATAATTTCATTTTTAAGTAATTAATATAAAATGACAAAATACTTCATTGTTATAATAAAATGAGGTATATAAAATAAGGGTAGAATAAGAAAAAATTTGTATATACCAAAAAATGGTTATAAAGAAGAATCTTCTTTTTATATATAGGTATAGATAAATTTTACTAATATATTAATTTTATTAATACTAGCGAGAACACAGGCATGTCACGTGTCCGTGTATCCGCATTTTTTATTTTTATCATTTATATATAATTATGTATAATATTAAAATTAAATAAACTATATTATTATTCACACACACTTATATTATCAGTACAAATTTACAGTTCATTCTAATAAAAAAAAGACAAATAAATTTTATCAAAACATAACTACCATAGTAGTAATATATGGTAAATTTAATGATTATTCAATTTAGTTTTATTTTAATTAAAATGCGAAAACATAGGCGCCAACAACGTTTGCAACAACGCAGGTATTCTCCTCATATCTCTCCTTGTATTTTCAATCTTTGAAAAATTCAAGAATGGACGGTGCACCCACATGCAGACTTCTCTGGAACGATACTTTGATGGGATAAAAATAAAGATGAACAGAAAAAAAAGATGCAATTGTGTAATTATCAGAGCAAGTCTCACTTTGCAATGTTTAGTTTTAAATTTAAAAATAGTTTTATCGGTTCTCCCTTTAAGATATAAAATTAAAATCGATTACAAAATAATAAATATCTCCTGTCATATATTTTAAAATAATAAAATATAAGGATAAAATTGAAATAAAATAAAATATCAGTTGAGAGATGAATCCTTTTATATATAGGTATAGAGATATAAATAACATATATTAAAGTTTTATATACTTTAATATAACAAAAATGTGAAAACATAAAATAATTAAATTATAAAAATAGCATATTAAAGTTATATATTCTTTAATATAATAAAATTATGAAAAACATATACGAAAGATTCCTTTAAACAGATTGGATTTTACTTGAAATTTTAATACAAAAACCGTATTTACAACTAATTTTTTTTTAAAAAAACAATTTTATTTAAATAGTATCACATTTATAAAAAAAAAATCTTGATGTAAAATACGTGATGTCTAGGGACAATAATCAATCGTTGAAGCACTTAAGATCTAAGAATATGTGTTGTTTTGATAACATCCTCCTTTCTCTCTTCCTCGCATACTCCAGAATCTCTCACACTATTCTTGTCACCATGCCTTCGAAACATTGCACCACGCAAACCACCTTCATTTCATGCCATGCGCTTTCTTCTCTCGCATCCACCTCATTCAATCAACGACTCAACTCTTCCAGATACGTGTCCCATGTAAATCACTCTTCCAGATATGTGCATTGGGACTAACAGAAACAACCTTCTATTAAATAGTATTACTTTTAAATAATAAAAATTAAAAAGTAACTAAATATGAACAAAAAAACGGGTATAACTTGCTCATATCCTTTTTCTTTCTCTCGCACTTGCAACCATTTATTTTAATAGTTCCTCTCTCTTTGGGTTCTCCTTTATCTTTAACTTTAGGTGTTCTCTGACTCTGAGGGACATTGTTGAACTCTTTGGTGAGTATTTGTGGTTTCAATTTGATTGCTTCCATGTTGACAATGAAATGATAATATATATGTATATATATATATATGTGTGTGTGAATTATCTCTTTATTGGTCTAAAAAATGTCGAACTCACAGTGCATCCTTGCGTCCTGGATCTCTCATTGTCTTCCTCTCCTCTTAGTTGCCTTAAAAAATGAGACGCGTCTTTGCTTCGAACGCTTTGGGAAGTGTGAGCAGGAGGAGGCAATGGTGGTTGTTGTTGCTGTTGTTGTTGCTGTTGTACAGTGGTGATTGAAGAGGGACTGAGACAGGTGAGAGTAGGAGAAGAACATAGAGCGTGAAGGAAGAGGGTTCAAGATGTGTCAAAATTTATGAGCGTTTTTTTCTTTGAAGTCGAAATATAAAAGAGAAAAGGAAGTGGATGTAACCCGTGAAAACTACTCCTTCGTAAGAAGTGGATGTAACCGATGAAAACTACTCTTTCATTTTTATTTTTTTTTGGAGTTTTCATATAAAAGAGAAAAGGAAGTGGATGTAATGGGTCCTTTTCAGATTGAAAATCGACCGCTCAGTAATAATGGAAAATGACAAAATGACAATATACTCAAGAATTTTCAAATTGCTCACGTTTGACCACTATTCACGTTTCTTGATATTTATTTCTCTCTCATCAAACATACACTCCCTCTTATTATGCAATTAATTTTCAAAATAAATTATCTCTTTCAATTCAAAACGGTTGCTCCATTTATTTCAAATATTTTTTTAAATTTATTTCTCTCTCATAAAACAGACACTCCTTAATTTTCAAAATAAATTATCTTTTTCAATTCAAAACAGTTGCTCCATTTATTTCAAATATTTTTTAAATTTATTTCTCTCTCATAAAACATACACTCTCTCATTATGTAATTAATTTTCAAAATAAATTATCTCTTTCAATTCAAAACAGTTGTTCCATTTATTTCAAATATTTTTTTTTTTAAAAAGAAATGACTATTGCTCAAAATACTGAAATAAAATCAAATATTAATCTAAGGATAAAATAGAAAAAAATTTGAGAGCAGTTAAAGTAGGGAATCCCATTTATATATAGGTATAGATGAATAATGATATCTATAATATTAAAATTATTAATAATATTTAGTATAGGTATAATTATCATATTCGTCCCTACTTTCTAGGACAATAGTCAATTTAGTATAGTGATTTTTAAAAGAATCAATTTCGTCCCTATGTTTGTTTAAATGTATGCAAAATGGTTCTTTCTGTTAAGTTGCATCAAACGGCATCAACTGGTGCTTATGTGGAGAGAGAAGTGTGATTGGGTTTAGTGTGAGGTGTCAAGTGACGTGGATGGTTAGATTAGTTTAGTGAAAAATGAATTTGGGATTAGGGTTTCTGAAATTTGAATTGGGAGTTATGAATTTTTAGTTGTAAAATATAAGCAGGGTTAAGAGATTAAGGAAAAATCAATTGGAGATTTAGGGTTTTTTGACTTGAAATTAGGGTGGCAGCAAGAAGACGCCTAGGTGTTCTTTAGGCCATCTAACCCTCGCCTAACGCCACAAAGTCTCATCTCACACCTTTAATTAATGAGATTCATTCACACTTCACCCTTGCAGACAGTCAATTTATTTTTCCAAGTAAAGGTGATGCAATACTCGAGCGATAAGGAAGAAACAGTCCCAGGCCTTAGGTCCATACCAGATCTGAGAACTTTCGAGATGTGAATCTAGTTTCGTACAACCCTTCTCATTTCCTTTTTATTTTTCATTGTTACACATAGGAATTGAAAAGGAAGAAAAATAATAAGAAGAAGAAGATGAGTTATGTGTGCATATCAAACTGTGAGCGACACATGTGTATCCGTGCGTGCAACGTACGTGAGTCTTAGTCGAAATCGGACGCAGAGTTTGTGCGTAGAAGGGGTTTGCACGTGTGTGGGCACCCGAGGGTGGTGGATAGTGTCTCGTGCCGAAGACGGTGTCGGAGAAGATCCATAAATGTTTCAGAAAAATTATGGAGAGAGTGAAGGGTAATGGGCTTGTAAGGAGAAGGAAGTGTTTGGTTTGGAGAAAAATGAGAGAAATCTCATCTGCAGTGGCAGTAAGATGATATGGGCAAGATGACTGCAAACAGCGGCCACTACTTTCTTTTACACTTAAAAAATGATTATTACTACTAAAATCACATAGTCCATCATCCAAAATCACAAGAAACCCTAACCTAATTTCATGCCACCTCACACAAACCCAATTTGATGAGTCTTTCAATTCACAGTGCACGTGAACACCTCTCTCTGCCACATAAGCAACAATTAACGTCGTTTGGTGCGACTTAACAGAAAGGACCATTTTGCATACATTTAAACAAACATAGGGACAAAATTGATTCTTTTAAAAACCACTATACTAAATTGACTATTGCCCCAGAATGTAAGGATGGATAAGGTAATTATACCTTTAGTATATTAAGAATAATATTAATAATCTATACTTATTGTTCTCGTCGGTTGATTGGGTCGTCGACTGACTTCAAGTTGAATGCCCCTTCTGGATCTATCCCTTCTGGAGCCAAGTCCAAGTTGTTAGAGTTAAACAGTGTCTAAGTTCAAGAGGGGAGGGGTGAATTGAGCTTATCAAATTTTCGCAAAAGAAACTGATTTACGGTGTAACAGAGGTGAAAAGAACAGATTGATTTTAAATGAAACAGATTGTTTTTACAAATGACTTTAGCACAAACAGAACTTGACCAACAAGGTTTAGATCAACCAACAGGAATAGCATAAACAAATTGATTAACTTTTACAGCTTATAAAGTTGCAGATTGTATCACAAGATTAATCAATTTTACTTAACACAAAGCCTCTAGAGGAATGGACAAATGTCACAGTTCAGTCAAGGAAAACAATTCACACTTTAGCCATATTACAGATTCACACAGCAGCTTCATTTATGTTTTGAAGATTGATTAACAAGCTGGAATGGCATATTTAATCATGTCCAGAGTTAACAAATTTAGATTCAAAAGAACAGATTCCTTTCTTGACAGATTATGTGAAAACTCAGAAATAATTGCAGGGATGAGAAGAGAAACACAAGAGAATTTTTATACTGGTTCACTCATCAAGAGCTACGTCCAATTCACCTTACTCCAAGGTGGAATCCACTAAAACAGATACAATCAATTACAGCATACACAACAGTTCTTGAACCCTTCAAGAACTTCAACAAGCAAGGCTGAAAAACACTATTTCAGCACGCCTTGCACTCCAAGAAACACTATCAAAGAGTGACTAACACTTATACCTATTACAAGAATGAATAAGGGAAAGATTACACCTGAAATTGTGTTGCAAGAACATAAATCAGTTGTTCTATTTGCTCCAAGACAGTACCAACACCTTCATCCAGCACAAGGTTCTTCAAGAACAAGCACACATCTATTTTTCTATTGAAAAACCTTTGCAAAACCTTTTTAATTCTCTTTCTCACACAAGAAATGTTTTATCTCCGTTCAAACTGTGATTTCTCAGCACACCTACATGTGAGAAAGGCATTTTATTTTATAGAGAACAGTTCTTAACCACTTTTCAAAAAACAGTTTCAAAGCAGTTATAAGAACAACAGATTGATTCTAAAAACAACAGGTTAAATGTTGACAAAACTGCCAGCTCAGCTTAACTGAAATAACGGACTGAGCTTTACCTTTGGTGCCCTAACTGAATTTCGAAAAACCTTTCAACAGACCAAAAATAAACCTATTGTTTTGCAAGTAAACAGATTTATTTTTGTACTGAATCAAACCTTTTAAGAAAACTTTAAAAAACTTTTCCAAAACCATTTAACCTCATTATGTGCTTGATCTTACTACCTTGATTTGGCATCTAGGATGGGTCATGCAACAAAAGGCAACCTTGAATACACACAAACCTAAAGTACAAGATCATCTAAGACACATTGCAACCTTCAAAGCAAACTAGCTAAAAACTACATCAAACACACTAAGGCAAGGTAGAGATGAGCTTCATCCATCTTCAACAATCTCCCATTGTTTGATGGAGACAAAAACCCCTTTGCTTTGCATACTTTGATGATCAAAACCTGCACTGCACTAGCTTCCAAAAAACTGCACAACAACATTTAGAAATAAAACCAGAATATAGCAGTATATGAGTTTTGTGCTACCTCCCTGCAAATTGAACCAAATCATCAACTTATGTGAGCAATCTTTCATCTATCCTTCTCCCCCTTTGGGTTCATCAAACAGAGTAGAACATGGAATAAAAGAAGCACACCATAGACATGCATAATAGTTCAAACTAAAACCAGTTTATAGGTCTATTACAAAACAAAACAGAATGAAACCAGTGCAGAAAAGAAAAACAAACACAGAAAACCCAATTGTTCAACAAGAAATAAAGGATAAAGACTTTGAAAGGATCACTTGTTATAGTGGTAGAGCTCAGCTAGCTGCTCCTGAACTCCTTCAACATGGGAAACAAAATTCTTGCCATCTTGAATAAGGTTGCTGTAGAACACCTTCACTAGATCTGGATAGACATTTCCAGTCATTTCCAAGAAGCTTTTCAGTTTTTGATGCTTGACCAGGGTTTTCCCTTCAGTCAGATTTTCTTCCTTCAACCATGAGAATTCCAGCACCTTGGGCACATTTACTTGCTTTCTGCTTGTCTCATGTATGAACCTTGTCATAGCTTCAGAATCACCAGCAAACCAATTTTCCAGAATGCCTTGGCTGCTGTTAGGTTGCTCTTTGGACTTCTTCTTTCTGTGTGACGAAGATGCCATGCTTTATCTGTTGTTACCTGCACCTGTTTATCAAAAGACAATCCCAGCGAGAGAGAATCCGTAACAATTCACATGATCAAAGAAAACAGAAATTAATATTGTAAATGTTTTGAACCTGGACAACTTGTAGTAGGAATGAGAGAGAGTGAAAAACAATTGATCAATACCAGATTTATATAGGGCTTAAATCAGATTTCAAGAATCACGAGTTTTAAAAAAAAAATCAATTCAATCAAATATACTACAGATTTTATTCTTGTACGGTACATCAAGTGCAGGTGTTGATTGACGCAAGAATATATTGAAACCATATTTCAGTTTAGCAAATCAAATCTGTTGCACATCTAAGATATCAAATCAGTTAGAATATCCACATATGACTGTCATAGACCTGTTGGTTAATAACCGTAAAAGCAGTCAAAGATCAAGGAGAGAGAGAAAAGTAAATATTTTCTCTTTCCTAATCACGGCTGTGATTCTGAAACAGAGAGAGAACACGTTAAAATATAAAATAACAGATTGAAATTTTTACTACAGAGGACAATTTAAGCTAATGATGCCCAATTCATTTAGAAGAAAATAAAACCTATCTTTAGCAAGAGGTTTAGTAAAAAGATCAGCCAATTGAAATTCAGTGCCAATGAATTTGATATCACAAGTTCCATTAGCTATATGCTCTCTTAGAAAGTGATGTCTAATTTCAATATGTTTAGTTCTTGAATGCATGACATGAATCTTAGGCAGATTTATAGCACTAGTGTTATCACAATTTATAGGTATCTTGTTTAAGAGAATCCCAAAGTCACTTAGTTGTTGCCTTAGCCATAAGGTTTGAGCACAACAACTTCCAGCAGCTATGTATTCTGCCTCTACTGTAGAGAGAGCAACACAAGCTTGTTTCTTGCAATGCCAAGATATTAGACTTGATCCAAGCATGTGACAAGTCCCACTTGTGCTTTTCCTATCAACCTTGCAACCTGCAAAGTCAGAATCTGAAAAACCAATTAAGTTTAAGGAAACATTGTTAGGATACCATAGTCCAACATCCTTAGACCCTTGCAAGTATTTCAGAATTCTCTTTGCTGCATTGTAGTGTGATTCCTTTGGATCAGATTGGTATCTAGCACATAAACATACAGCAAACATAATGTCAGGCCTGCTAGCAGTTAAGTATAATAAGGAACCAATTAAGCCTATGTATTTTGATTGATCCACTGATTTTCCTGCACAATCTTGATCCAGCTGGCAGCTTGTTGAAATAGGAGTGTTGATTGCTTTGCATTGATCAATATCAAATTTCTTAAGCAACTCCTTGTAGTACTTTGCTTGATTGATGAAGATTCCATCCTTGAGTTGTTTTACTTGTAGTCCAAGGAAGAAATTCATCTCTCCTAACATTGACATCTCAAATTCACTCTTCATTGTAGCAACAAAAGCTTCACACATTTCTTCATTTGTGGATCCAAAGATGATATCATCCACATAATCTTGCACAAGTATAATGTCTTCTCTTTTCTTCTTTATGAACAAAGTTTTATCAGAATTGCCACAATTGTATCCTTGAGAGAGCAGAAATTCACTTAGCCTCTCACACCATTGTCTAGGTACCTGTTTTAATCCATATAAAGCCTTCTTGAGCTTGTACACATGTTCTGGATTTTTGTGGTCTTCAAACCTTGGAGGCTGAGATACAAACACTTCTTCATTAATGTAACCATTCAAGAATGCACTCTTAACATCCATTTGAAACAACTTGAATCCTTGTATGCTGGAAAATGCTAAGAGTAATCTGACAGCTTCAAGACGTGCTACTGGTGCATAGGTTTCACCAAAATCTATTCCCTCTTCTTGGTTATAGCCTTTAGCAACCAGCCTTGCTTTATTTCTAGTGATAGCCCCATGTTCATCCATCTTATTCTTGTACACCCATTTGGTTCCTATGATATTCATCTCATGTCTTCTTGGAACCAAGGTCCATACTTCATTGTATTCAAAACTTGTTCAGTTCTTCCTGCATTGTTGTTATCTAATTGCTATCTTGTAGTGCTTCTTCCAGACTTTTAGGCTCAGTCTGTGAAACAAAGGCCACTGTTCTGCAGAAATTATTAGGTGAATTCCTTGTTGAGACTCCTTTCTCAATTTTTCCAATTACATTGTCAAGTGTGAGATCCCTTGGAGTCTTCCATTCTTTAGGCAATCCTGCATTCACAGTAGATTCTTTGACAGTATTTGGATTAGTTGCACCAAACTCACTAGATTTACTCTTTTGCAAGATGGTTCTTAAATCATCCACACCAGGTTCATCCAGAACAGGTTTAGGCACAATACAATCTGTTTCATCAAATACAACATGTATAGATTCTTCTACTGCAAGCAATCTTTTGTTATACACTCTATAAGCATGTCCATTTATAGCATATCCAATATGTATTCCTTCATCTGATTTAGGATCAAATTTCCCCAGATTATCTTTACCATTATGTAGAACAAAGCATTTGCAACCAAAAACCCTAAGATGACTAATGCTAGGCTTTCTACCTTTATACAATTCATAGGGAGTTTTCTTAAGAATAGGTCTAATCAAGGTTCTGTTAAGCACATAAGAGGCAGTGTATACTGAATCTGCCCAAAACTATTTAGGTAAACCAGATTCATTTAACATGGTCCTAGTTAACTCCTCTAATGATCTATTCTTCCTTTCAACTACACCATTTTGTTGGGGTGTTCTAGGAGCAGAATAGCTATGTGTGATCCCATGTTTTTCACAATTCTTATCAAATATTGCATTTTGAAACTCTACCCATGATCACTACGAATCTGTTTTATTCTATTTTCATTTTCATTATGCAGAACCTTAGCTAGTTTCTTAAAGGCTTTATATGCATCATTTTTAGAAGCAAGAAACAAATTCCATGTATATCTTGAGAAGTCATCAACAATTACCAAAGCATAAAGGTTTCCAGCCAAACTAACAGTTCTAGAAGGTCCAAACAAATCCATATGCAGAACATCCAAAACATTATTTGTAGAAATCACATCCTTTGTTTTAAAAGAGGTTCTTATTTGTTTGCCCTTTACACATGCATCACACAATCTGTCATTTTGAAATTTTGTGTTTGGTAAACCAGAAACAAGTTCCTTAGATTTCAGCTTATTCAAATTATTTGTATGGATATGAGCTAGCCTCTTATGCCATAGCCATGAATCATCACTTTTAGACAACAAACACTCATTTTCAGAACAGCTATTCATAATATCTAAGAGATAGATGTTGTTTACCCTTATACCTGTGAAATGTACCTTACCAGAAATTTCATTTGAGATTGTACAAGTGTTAGCTTCGAAATTAACCTTGTATCCCTTGTCACACAGTTGGCTAATGCTTAGAAGACTATGCTTTAGCCCTTCAACATACAGTACATTATCAATAGTGGTCGAGTCTTTAGTACCAACATCTCCTCTTCCAAGAATTCTTCCTCTATTGTTGTCTCCATATGTGACATGTCCTTCAGCTTTGAGTTTTAGGCTTATGAATTGAGTCAAATTACCTGTCATGTGCTTCGAGCACCTACTGTCCAGGTACCACTGATTTTTCCTGCTATTCTTCTGCAAAACAGATTTAGCACATATGGTACCCCTTTTAGTCTAGGGTCCAACATGATTAATACCTTTCCTTAGGAAGCCATTTGGCCAATCCTTTAGGAACAAGGTACCTTCTAGTTTTACATGTTCTAGATATATGTCCAGACTTCATACAGTAAAAACAAGTTGTGGAATGCATTGTATTTGAAAAGCTAAAAGAAGAAAAACCTGTTTTGGAAGGAACAAAAAAACTGGACAACTTTTTCACATTGCTTTTCATTTCAGGATTATATCCTATACCATTTCTATTAAAAACAGCATTCTGTGAACCTAATAAAGTTTCAAGATTTTCTCTTCCTTTGGTGAAATTTGATAGTGTTTTTAACAAATATTCAACCTGTTTTTCCAGCTTCTTACAATTATCATAGGTTTTTATTGATGCATGCAAACATGTTAATTCAAGGCTAACAAATTCAGTTTTAGCTTTGTGCAGTTCTTCCTCAAGAGCTTTGACCTTAGGTTCAAGTACCCTATTTACTCTATTCAATTTGTTGCAAATGACGGCTAATTTGTTTGCTTCATCATGTGTTTCCTTAAAGGCAATTAACAGCTGATCATAATTTTTAGAATCAGTGGAAAAATCACTTACTGAATCAGAGTTAGATTCTTCATCGTTCACCATGAAGCACAGATTTGCTTCTTCACTTTCGGTTGAGGAATCACTAGATGAGGATACATCATTTTCTTCCCAAGATATGTATACTCTTTTGCCTTTGCTTCTTTCACTCTTCTTGCTTGCTGATTTTTCTTTGTTTTGATTGTTTGGACAATCAACCTTTATATGACCTGGTTTACCACATCTAAAGCAAGTGTAATTAGAAGAGTTTGAATCATTGATTTAGAATACCTCTTTCTTTGTTGAGTTCTGTCACGGTTTTTCTTTCTAAGAAATCTGTTGAATTTTCTGGTGAGCAGACTCAATGTCTCATCATGTTCAGGATTCTCTTCTTCCTCACTTGTATCATGTTCCATGGTAGTTTTCAAGGCAATTCCTTTGGCTCTCTTCTCCTCAGTTTCTTGTTCTTTCAATCTTTTCAGCTCTAGTTCATGCTCCATCAGCTTTCCAAAGAGTGTCGTAGTGGACATCTTGGATAAATCTCTGGATTCTGAGATTGTTGTTACCTTAGGCTGTCAGCTTCTATCAAGGCATTACAGCACCTTTATGTTGAGCTCTTCCTTGTCAAAGAATTTACCAAGACCGGTGAGGTGATTTACAATATGTGTAAATCGTTTCTACACATCTGCAATACTCTCTTCTGATTGCATTCTGAACAGTTCGAATTCCTGAATGAGTGAATGCTTCCTTGCTCGTTTCACATCATCTGTGCCTTTATGAGTTACCTCCAGTACTTCCCACATCTCCTTAGCTGAGTTTCATTGGGACACTCTAAAGAATTCATCGATATTCAGTGCAGAGGTGATGATGTTCTTGGCTAAGGAGTGAGCCTTCTTCCTTTCAGTTTCATTCCATTCAGACCAAGGCTTCTTCACAGTTTCTTCTTTGACAACTTGCATAGGTATAAAAGGTCCACTGACCACTGCATCGCAAATACCCATATCAATAGACTCCATAAAAAATTTCATCCTAATTTTCCAGAAAGCATAGTTAAAACCACCAAACATAGGAGGTCTATTAATAGACGCACCTTTAGCAAAAGGCATTTTAAACTCAGACATCATACACTTGAGCAAAATACAAGCCCTAGCTCTTGATACCAATTGTTAGAGTTAAACAGTGTCTAAGTTCAAGAGGGGAGGGGTGAATTGAGCTTATCAAATTTTCGCAAAAGAAACTGATTTACAGTGTAACAGAGGTGAAAAGAACATATTGATTTTAAATGAAACAGATTTTTTTTACAAATGACTTTAGCACAAACAGAACTTGATCAACAAGGTTTAGATCAACCAGCAGGAATAGCAAAAACAAATTGATTAACTTTTATAGCTTATAAAGTTGCATATTGTATCACAAGATTAATCAATTTCACTTAACACAAAGCCTCTAGAGGAATGGACAAATGTCACATTTCAGTCAAGGAAAACAATTCACACTTTAACCATATTACAGATTCACACAGCAGCTTCATTTATGTTTTGAAGATTGATTAACAAGCTGGAATGACAGATTTAATCAGGTTCAGAGTTAACAGATTTAGATTCAAAAGAACAGATTACTTTCTTGACAGATTATGTGAAAACTCAGAAATAATTGCAGGGATGAGAAGAGAAACACAAAAGAATTTTTATACTGGTTCACTCATCAAGAGCTACGTCCAATTCACCTTACTCCAAGATGGAATCCACTAAAACAGATACAATCAATTACAGCATACACAACAGTTCTTGAACCCTTCAAGAACTTCAACAGGCAAGGCTAAAAACATTATTTTAGCACTCCTTGCACTCCAAGAAACACTATCAAAGAGTGACTAACACTTATACCTATTACAAGAATGAATAAGGGAAAGATTACACCTGAAATTGTGTTGCAAGAACATAAATCAGTTGTTCTATTTGCTCCAAGACAGTACCAACACCTTCATCCAGCACAAGGTTCTTCAAGAACAAGCACACATCTATTTTTCTATTGAAAAACCTTTGCAAAACCTTTTTAATTCTCTTTCTCACACAAGAAATGTTTTATCTCCGTTCAAACTGTGATTTCTCAGCACACCTTCATGTGAGAAAGACATTTTATTTTATAGAGAACAGTTCTTAACCACTTTTCAAAAAACAGTTTCAGAGCAGTTATAAGAACAACAGATTGATTCTAAAAACAACAGGTTAAATGTTGACAAAACTGCCAGCTCAGCTTAACTGAAATAACAGACCGAGCTTTACCTTTGGTGCCCTAACTGAATTTCGAAAAACCTTTCGACAGGGCAAAAATAAACCTATTGTTTCTCAAGTAAACAGATTTATTTTTGTACTGAATCAAACCTTTTAAGAAAAATTTAAAAAACTTTTCCAAAACCATTTAACCTCATTATGTGCTTGATCTTACTACCTTGATTTGGCATCTAGAATGGGTCATGCAGCAAAAGGCAACCTTGAATACACACAAACCTAAAGTACAAAATCATTTAAGACACATTGCAACCTTCAAAGCAAACTAGCTAAAAACTACATCAAACACACTAAGGCAAGGTAGAGATGAGCTTCATCCATCTTCAACACAAGTCTCCCTGTTCTAGTATAAGGCTCCGTTTAGACAGAGGGCACCCTACCAATTGATTACTCTCTGACGATCAAGTGAGCTAGGATTCACCAAAAGCAACAAGTTAAAAAAGTGTATCAAAAACAGCGTACCTTTAGCTGGACACTAACTCTCCTTTTATTGTCGCACATGCAACATGCAACAACTCTCCCTAGAGATAAGCAAATCTTAACCGAAAATAATCATATTAAACTTTTATATATAACAAAAAAAACTACTTCCCACGGGCACCAAATGACCTTCAGGTGCTATCCGCAGGCCCACTTTCTGTTACCAATGCATCTCCCTATCTTCCTAGGGTTAATAGCAACTAACCACGTGTAACAGATATGTAACAGAAACATGCAACAGAAAAAATATTTCCACATACTAACAACAAATATAAACAATAATAACAAGATTATGCTCACCGCCCCAAACCTATCTATAAACATGTGTATATATAAAATTACTTTGTGTAACAACCCTTCCACGTGCTTTGGGCCTATCCTGGAAAAGGTCCATCCGTACAGGCCTCACCCACACCTACCAACAGAGCTGGCCTCCCACGGCACAAAAGCACCGAGCATGCTAAAAAACTACTGATAATCGAGTACTGGTCAGTACACCTATATATAAAGAGGATTCCTCTTTATAACTGTTTTCTGGTATACATAATTTTTTTATTCTACCTTTATTTAATATATCTCATGTTATTAGTACAATGGAGTATTTTATCATTTCATATTAATTACTTAAAAAATATTTTTTTAATTTTTTACATTAATATTAATGGGACAATTTTTGTAAACAAACTAACTTCCTCACCCTCTTCCCTTAATTCCTTATTTTAAGAGAAAGAAAGAAAGAGCATACTCTCCCTCTAATCCACACCAAATCTCACATATCAAATAAAATAACCTCCATTTCCAACCTTTCTCTCTACTCCATTTCAAGCAACGCAACTCTACCTTGGCAAAGCCACTATTCTTTTGTATCTATCATCAAGTCAATCCTAACTTTAACAACAACTACCAATAGAAGAATAGAAAAAGCTAGAAGAAGAAAACAATCTCAAACCAGAGAAGAAGAAAAAAACAGGTTGATTAACAATTCATCATTTTTCTTTTACATGTTATTTTTTGTTTTTCAATTTCGACTCATCCAAGATTATTTATGTATGTGTATGTTATATTTCTATCGTCGTGAAAGTTTAGTAGTATAAGAAAATAAGAAAGAAAGAAAGAAAGAAAGAAAGAAAGAAAGAAAGAAAGAAAGAGATAAAAAAAGAAACAATGAAATAAATAAAGAAAGATAAAGAAAGAAAGAGAGAAAGAAAGAGAGGGAGAAAGAAAGAGACAGAGAAAGAGAGAAAAAAAAAAGAGAGAAAGAAAGAGAGAACGAGAGAAAGAAAGAGAGAAAGAAAGAAAGAAAGAAAGAGAGGAAGAAAAAAAAGAAAAGAAAGAAAGACAAAAAGAAAGAAAGAAAGAAAGAGAGAAAGAAAGAAAGCAAGCAAACAAGAAAGAAAGGAAGCAAGAAAGAAATTTCTTTCTTTCTTTCTCTATTTCTTTCTTTTTCTTTTTCTCTATTTCTCTCCCTTTTTCTCTCTTTCTCTCCCTCTTTCTTTCTTTCTCTCTCTTTTTCTTTCTCTTTCTCTTTCTTCTTCTTTCTTTCGATCTTTCTTTCTCTCTTTCTCTCATTCTTGTCTACCTTCTTTCTTGCTTGCTTGCTTTCTTTCTTGTTTTCTTTCTTTCTTGGTTTCTTTCTTTCTTGGTTTCTTTCTTGCATGCTTTCTTTCTTCTTCTTTTCTTGCTTTCTTTGTTTCATTCTTGCTTTATTTATTTATTTCTTTCTTGCTTGCTTTCTTTCTTTCTTGCTTGCTTTCTTTCTTGATTGTTTTCTTTATTTCATGCTTGCTTTCTTGCTTGCTTCTTTCGTTCTTTTTTCTTTCTTGTTTTCTTTCTTACAATATTAATTTTATTAATATGAATAATGATATCTATAATATTATTAAAGGATACGGATACCAGAGTTATAGAAGGATCCTAATATTAATTGGGTGTCTTTTCTAATTATCAATTGTTTCTCTTTATAGAGGAATATAATTGGATGCCTTTTCTAATTATCAGTTATTTCTCTTTATAGAGGTGAATAACCTTTATTTTGTCTTTGTGTGTTATGATTCTAGTCTTTAATTATTGATTTTTTTCCTCTTTAGTTAAGTCTAGAATAAGTGTAATACTTGTATATATTTTGACCATTTGTTTTTATTTCAATAACAAGAAAAGAGAGATATTCATTCTCATATCTTTTACCTTCCTTTTACTCTTGTGTTCATCTTTTGTTCTCTTTTATTCATCTCTGTTCTATTTCGTAATATGGTATCAGAGCTCTGATTAGAGCTCTGGTTGCTACATTTATCTATGGGTGAAGTTGTTGATCCCTCACAAGATCTTTGTTCACCTTACCATGTTAGTTCATCAGATAATTCATCCTTGAATAGAGTTTACTCTCTCATTACACAACAAGAGAGACAAGTTTTTGGTGATCAATCCAAGGCAATGATTGCTACTAGCAAAGGAGGTTATAATAACAATGCTACGACCTATGGCATGGGTGGTGGATATGGAAAAGGAAGCTATGGAGGAGGATATACTTCCAAAATTTGCAGTTATTGTGGAAAGACAGGGCATACCATTGATACATGCTATAAAAAACATGGTTGCCCACCTCATGTCAAATTTAAAAATCAGAACCATCATCAAAGTCATGCAGCCTTTCACAATACAAATTTTAACAATAATGAGCAAAATCATGAAGGTTCAAAGTCAGAAGTGGAGTCTCAACAAATTGGTTTTACTCCTGAGTAGTATCAAACATTGTTAGCTCTTTTACAACAGGTCAAATTCAGTGACAATGTTTCTAGTCAAGTCTCTGTTATTCCTTCCAACATGACAACACAAACTGGTAATAACTTTATTTCTTCTTTTAGTTCTTGGATTATTGATAGTGGTGCTATTGATCACATTTGTTCATCCTTAACTTACTTCACTTCGTATCATCAAATTGATCCTATTTATGTCAAATTACCAAATGGAAATCAAGTCATTGCCAATTATTCTGGATGTGTTTTTCCCAATCAAAATCATGTCATAAACAATGTTTTGTATATTCCTTGCTTCACTTTTAATCTTCTTTCAGTAACAAAATTGATTGATATACTATCTTGTGTTCTTACCTTTGATTCTAATGGTTGTCGCATTCAAGACAAAAACTCCTTGAAAATAATTGGTTCTGCTAAAATGCAAGATAGACTTTATATACTCAGGATCCCATCTTACCAAAAATTTCAAATTAAACCCCTTGAATCTACACACATCATCAATAATGTTAATGTCAGTGCTAGTGATCTAGAAACTCTTTGGCATTTTCGATTAGGTCATATTTCGAATAAATGTATTGATGTTATCAGGAATAAATTTGCTTATGTTAAATATAACAAATCTTTTGTTTATGATGTTTGTCATTTTGCAAAGCAAAAAAGACTTTCTTTTCCTATTAGTACATCTAAATCAAAAAAATGTTTTGATTTCATTCATGTAGATATTTGGGGACCATACTCAATACCATCAATTCATGGTCATAAATATTTCTTAACCAAAGTTGATGACTATTCGAGATACACATGGATTTTTCTTTTGAAACAAAAATCTGAAGTTGTTAAGGTTTTGGAACATTTTGTTATTTTTGTTCAAACACAGTTTGAGACAACAATAAAAATAATAAGAAGTGATAATGGAACTGAGTTTGTCATGACTAATATTTTTGTCAGTAAAGGAATAATACATCAAACATCATGTGTCAATACTTCACAACAAAATAGTATAGTTGAAAGGAAACATGGTCATTTATTAGATGTAGCAAGAGCTCTTATGATACAATCTCATTTACCCAATATTGGTCATATTATGTGATACATGATGCGCATATTATAAACATGCTTCTCACACCTGTTTTAAACTATTCTTCTCCTCATGAAATGCTTTTCAAAACTGATGCAAATTTTAATGGATTAAAGGTGTTTGGTTCTTTATGTTATGCTAGCACTTTGTCAACAAATAGAAGAAAATTTGATCCAAGGGCATCAAAATGTGTTTTTATTGGTTTTCAAAGGGGGAAAAAGGATATATTTTGTTGAATATTCAATCAAGAGAAATTTTTGTGTCTAGGGATGTTGTCTTTTATGAACATGTTTTTCTATACCAAAGGGTTCAAGATACTAGCAATGAAACTAACAGTTCTGACATTACTGATCAAATTTTGTTTGCTGAAGATCAATTTGTCTTAAGTCAGCCAAAACAAGCCATTCTTGCACCTTGTGATAATACACCTTGTGATAATGTTGAAAATAGAAGTGATAATAATTGTGAGTGAGAAATTGAGGTTTCAAAAGAAGATTGTTCCCATATAGATCAAAACCTCAATGAAAATCATGATATAAAACAAAGTTATGAATCAGATCCATCTGTCTGAATGAGCACAAGAATAAATAGACCACCTGATTATTTAAAGGATTATCATTGTAATCTTAATGTTTCCAGTGCATCTTCAAGAGTTAAATATCCTTTGAATTTTGTTTTGTCTTATAGCAATTTACCACCTTCTTACAAATCTGTTGTTATGTCTCTTTCTTCACATGTTGAGCCAAACACTTATTCTAAAGCTGTGAAACATGACTGTTGGAGAAAAGCTATACAATGTGAGATATCTGCTTTAGAGTCAAATTAAACTTGGGAGACTATTCTTCTGCCTAAGAACAAAGCTGCCATAGGTTGCAAATGGGTATTCAAAATAAAATATAAGGTTGATGGGACAATTGAAAGGTATAAAGCAAGGTTAGTGGCAAAGGGATATACACAAACAGAAGGCATTGACTACCTTGATACTTTCTCTCCAATAGCAAAGATGACCACCATAAGGTTGCTTCTTTCTTTAGCTTCTATTTATAATTGGGAATTGAAACAATTAGACATAAACAATGCCTTTTTACATGGAGATTTGAAAGAAGATGTATACATGGTTGCTCCTCCTGGATTGACTTCTATTCCACCAGGAAAAGTTTGTAAACTAAAAAAGGCTTTATATGGCCTTAAGCAAGCCAATAGAGAATGATTTGTCAAATTGTCATCATTTTTGCTTTCTATGGGATATACTCAATCTATGAATGATCATTCCTTATTCATTAATTCTTCTGAATGATCTTTTACAACATTATTGGTATATGTGGATGATATAATATTGGCAGGAAATGATAAAGAACAAATTGCTCGAATCAAACAAGCCTTGAATCAGACATTCAAGATTAAAGATCTTGGGAATTTAAGATATTTTCTCTGTCTAGAAGTATCAAGAAGTAAGACAGGAATAATGATAAATCAAAGGAAATATGCATTGGAATCATTAAGAGATGCAGTCTTTTAGCCTGCAAACCTGCACCCACTCCTATTGATAATCATGAGAAATTCTCTTCTACTGGAAGTGTTCCTTTCATAGATATTCAAGCCTATAGAAGATTGATTGGAAGACTTATGTATCTCACTAATACCCGACCTGACATAACATTTTATGTACAACAAATTTCTCAGTTTCTTGTTAAGCCTACAATTGCTCAATACAATGCAGCGATTAGAATTCTCAGATATATCAAAGGAGGTCCAAGTCTTGGTTTATTTTTCTATTCCACTACCTTTGTTCATCTGAAAGCCTTTTGTGATAGTGATCGAGGCACCTGTAGTGATTAAGACAATCAGTGACAGGTTTTAGTGTGTATCTTGGGAATTCTCTTATATCTTGGAAATCAAAGAAGCAAGGAACAATATCAAAGAGTTCTTGTGAAGCTGAATACAAGGCAATGGCCACTGTTACATGTGAAATTCAATGGCTAACTTATCTTCTTCAAGATTTCAAAGTTCCTTTTGAGCAACCATCTCTTTTATATTGTGACAATGACTCAGCAAGATACATTGCACCAAATCCAGTGTTTCACGAGCGTACAAAACATATAGAAATAGATTGTCACGTGGTCCAGGAAAAACTAAAGAAGGGTCTCATTCATTTGCTTCCCATTTCCACCACAGAGCAACTGGCTGACATTTATACCAAAGCTTTAAGTCCTCAATCTTTTAAGAATATTTTTTCCAAGCTAGGTCTCATCAATATTTTCTCCCCAGCTTGTGGCGGGGTATTAAAGGATACGGATACCAGAGTTGTAGAAGGATCCTAATATTAGTTGGGTATCTTTTGTAATTATCAGTTGTTTCTCTTTATAGAGGAAAATAATTGGGTGTCTTTTCTAATTATCAGTTAATTCTCTTTATAGAGGTGAATAACCTTTATTTTGTTTTTGTGTGTTATGATTCTAGTATTTAATTATTGGTTCTTTTCCTCTTTAGTTAAACCTAGAATGAGTGTACTACTTGTATATATTCGGACCATTTGTTTTGATTTCAATAACAAGAAAAGAGAGATATTCATTCTCATATTTTTTACCTTCCTTTTACTCTTTTGTTCATATTTTGTTCTCTTTTATTCATCTCTGTTCTATTTCATTCTTTCGTTCTTTTTTCTTTCTTGTTTTCTTTCTTACAATATTAATTTTATTAATATGAATAATGATATCTATAATATTAATAGTATTAATAATATTTAGTATATTAAGGATAATATTAATAATATATACCTATATAAAAAGAGGATTCTTCTTTATAACTTTTTTCTGATATACAAATTTGTTTTTATTCTACCCTTATTTAATATATCTAATTTTATTAGTACTATGGAGTATTTTATAAATACATATTAATTACTTAAAAAATATTTTTTTAATTTTTTAAATTAATATTAATGGGACAATTTTCATACACAAATTAACTCCCCCACCCTTTTCCCTTAATTCCTTATTTTAAGAGAAAGAAAGAACGAAAGAGCATACTTTTCCTCTGTTTCATACCAAATCTCACATATTAAATAAAATAACCTTCATTTCCAATCTTTCTCTCTACTCCATTTCAAGCAACACAACTCTACCTTGGCAAAGCCACTATTGTTTTGTATCTATCATCAAGTCAATCCTAACTTTAACATCAACTACCAATAGAAGAATAGAGAAAGCTTAAAGAAGAAACGAAACTCAAATCAGAGAAGAAGAAAAAAAAAGGTTGATTAACAATTGATCATTTTTCTTTTATATGTTATTTTTTGTTTTTCAATTTCGACTCATCTAAAATTATTTATGTATATCTGTTAAATTTCTATCGTCGTGAAAGTTGAGTAGTAGAAGAAAGTAAGAAACAAACAAACAAACAAGAAAAAAGAAAGAAAGAGATAAAAAAAGAAACAGTGAGAGAAATAAAAAAAGAAAGAGATAAAAAATAAACAGTGAGAGAAATAAAGAAAGAAAGAGAGAAAAGAAAGAAAGAGAGAGAAAAAGAAAAAAAAAAGAAAGAGAGAAAGAAAGAAATAAAGAAAGAAAGAAAGAGAGCCAGAAAGAAAGAAAAAAAGAAAGCAAGGAAAAAAAAGAAAGAAAGACAGAAAGAAGTAAAAGGAGAAAGAAAGCAAGCAAGAAAGAAATTTCTTTCTTTCCCTCTTTCTCTCTTTCTTTCTTTCTTTCTTTCTTTCTCTTTTTCTCTCTCTCTTTCTCTCTTTCTCTCTTTCTTTCTTTCTTTCTCTATTTCTTTCTCTCTTTCTCTTTCTTTCTCTCTTTCTCTCTTTCTTTCTTTCTTTCTCTTTTTCTCTCTTTCTCTTTTGTCTCTCTCTCTTTCTTTCTTTCTTTCTCTTTTTCTCTCTTTCTCTTTTGTCTCTCTCTTTCTCTCTCTCTTTCTTCCTCTCTTTCTCTCTTTCTTTCTTTTTTTTCGCTTTTTCTCTCTCTCTTTCTCTTTCTTTCTCTCTCTCTTTTTCTTTCTCTCTTTTTTTCTTTCCCTCTTTCTCTCCTTCTTGCCTACCTTCTTTCTTGCTTGTTTGCTTTCTTTCTTGCTTTCTTTCTTACATGCTTTCTTTCTTCTTTTTTCTAGCTTTCTTTGTTTCGTTCTTGCTTTCTTTCTTGCTTGCTTTCTTTCTTTCTTTCTTGATTGTTTTCTTTATTTCATGCTTGCTTTCTTGCTTGCTTCTTTCGTTCTTTTTTCTTTCTTGTTTTCTTTCTTACAATATGAATTTTATTAATATGAATAATGATATCTATAATATTAATAGTAATAATAATATTTATTATATTAAGGATAATATTAATAATATATACATATATATAAAGAGGATTTCTCTTTATAATTGTTTTTTGATATACATAATTTTTTTATTTTACCCTTATTTAATATATCTCATTTTATTATAACTATGAAGTGGTTTATCATTTCATATTAATTACTTAAAACATATTTTAAAAAATTTAAATTAATATTAATGGGACTATTTTTATACACAAACTAACTCCCCCACCCTCTTTCCTTAATTCCTTATTTTAAGAGAAAGAAAGAAAGAGCATACTCTCCCTCTGTTTCACACCAAATCTCACATATCAAATAAAATAACCTTCATTTGCAATCTTTCTCTTTACTCTATTTCAAGCAACGCAACTCTACCTTGGCAAAGCCACTAATCTATCATCAAGTGAATCCTAACTTTAACATCAATTACTAATACAAGAATAGAAAAAGCTTAAAGAAGAAACGAAACTCAAACCAGAGAAGAAGAAAAAAAAGGTTGATTAGAAATTGATCATTTTTCTTTTACATATTATATGTTGTTTTTCAATTTGGACTCATCCAAGATTATATATGTATGTATGTTAAATTTCTATCGTCGTGAAAGTTGAGTAATAGAAGAAAGTAAGAAAGAAAAAAAGAGAAAGAAAGAAAGAAAGAAAGAGAGAAAAAAGAAAAGAGAAAAAAGAGAGAGAGAAAAAGAAAGAAAGAAAGAGAGAAAGAAATAAAGAAATAAAGAAAGAAAGGAAAAAAGAGAGAAAGAAAGCAATAAAGAAATTTCCTTTTTTCTCTCTTTCTCTCTTTCTCTCTTTCTATCTTTCTATCTTTCTCACTTTATTTCTCTCTTTCTCTCTTTCTTTCTTTATCTTTCTTTCTCTCTTTTTCTCTTTGTCTCTTTCTCTCCCTTTCTTTCTTTCTCTTTGTCACCCTTTCTCTCTCTCTTTCTTTCTCTCCTTCTCTCTTTCTCTCTTTTTTTCTCTCTTTTTCTCTTTTTTTTGCCTACCTTCTTTCTTGCTTGCTTTCTTTCTTGCTTTCTTTCTTTCTTTTTTTCTTTCTTTCTTTTTTTCTTGTATGTTTTTTTTTTCTTGCTTTCTTTGTTTTGTTCTTGCTTTATTTCTTTCTTTCTTGCTTGCTTGCTTTATTTTTTTGTTTCTTGCTTGTTTTCTTTATTCCATGCCTGCTTTCTTGCTTGCTTCTTTCTTTCTTTTTTTGTTTCATGCTTTCTTTCTTACAAAACTAATTTTATTAATATGAATAATGATATCTATAATATTATTAGTATTAATAATATTTAGTATATTATTGATAATATTAATGATATATACCTACATATAAAGAGGATTCTTCTTTATAACCATTTTCTTGTATACATAATTTTTTTATTCAATCCTGTTCCATACGAAATCTCACATATAAAATAAAATAACCTTCGTTTTCAATCTTTCTTTCTACTCCATTTCAAGCAACGCAACTCTACATTGGCAATGCCATTATTATTTTGTATCTATCATCAAGTCAATCCTAACTTTAACATCAACTACCAATAGAAGAATGGAAAAAGCTTGAAGAAGAAAAGAAAATCAAACTAGAGAAGAAGAAGAAAAAACGTTGATTAACAATTCATCATTTTTCTTTTACATGTTATTTTTTGCTTTTCAATTTCGACTCCTCCAAGATTATTTATGTATGTATATTAAATTTCTATCATCGTGCAAGTTGAGTAAGAGAAGAAAATAAGAAAGAATGAAAAAAAAAACAAGCAAGAAAAAAAAAAGATAAAAAAAGAAAGAAAGAAAGAGAAAGAAAGAAATAGAGGAAGTAAGAAAGAAAGAAAAAAAAGACAAAGAAAGAAAGAGAGAAAGAAAGAAAGAAAGAGAGAAAGAGAGAAATGAAGAAAGAAAGAAACACAAAAAAAGAGAAAAAAAATAGAGAAAGAAAGAAAGAGAAAGAAAGAAAGAAAGAAAGAAAGAAAGAAAGAAAGAAAGAAAGAAAGAAAGAGAAAGAAAGAAAGAAAGAGAGAGAGACATAAAGAAAGAAAGAGAGAGTGAAAGAAAGAAAGCAAACAAGCAATAAATTTCTTTCTTTCTTTTTTTCTCTCTTTCTCTCTTTCTCTCTTTCTCTCTTTCTCTCTTTTTGTCTTTCTTTCTTTCTTTTTTCTTTCTTTTTTCTTTCTCTCTTTCTTGCTTTCTTTCTTTCTCTCTTTCTCGCTTTCTTTCTCTCTTTCTCTTTTTCTCTCTTTCTTTCTCTTTCTTTCTCTTTCTTTCTCTTTTTCTCTCTTTCTCTCTTTCTTTCTCTCTTTCTTGCCTACCTTCTTTCTTTCTTGCTTTCTTTCTTGTCTACCTTCTTTCTTGCTTGTTTTCTTTCTTTCTTTCTTTCTTGTCTACCTTCTTTCTTACTTGCTTTCTTTCTCTATTTCTTTCTTTCTTTCTCTCTTTCTTTCTTTCTATCTCTCTTTGTCTCTTTCTTTCTTTCTCTCTCTCTCTCTCTCTTTCTTTCTTTCTTTCTCTCTTTCTTTCTTTCTTTCTTTCTTTCTCTCTTTCTCTCTCACTTTCTCTCTTTCTCTCTCTTTCTTTCTCTCTCTCTTTCTCTCTTTCTCTCTTTCTCTCTTTCTCTCTTTCTCTCTTTCTTGCATATCTTCTTTCTTGTCTACCTCCTTTCTTGCTTTCTTTCTTTCTTTCTCACTTTCTTTTTCTCTTTTTCTTGTCTCCCTTCTTTCTTTCTTTCTTTCTCTCTTTTTTTTCTATTTCTTTCTTTCTTTCTTTTTTTACTATTTCTTTCTTTCTTTCTTTGTCTCTTTCTTGCCTACCTTCTTTCTTGTCTACCTTCTTTCTGTTGATAAAGAGTGATCAAGTACTTTGAAGAATCCAAATTTATGTGTTTGATGAAAGGCTGGTGTTGTTGCTTTTTCTGGGAGGGATCTGGGTAGAATAGAATGTGATCTACTCCTTTGTTGAATCTTAAACTGATGTGATTTAAAACCTTTTCGAAATCAAGTGTTTTTCAACTAAGTGAAAAACAACATGTTGTTTTGTCGAATCAACCGGTTGTTTTATTCTTAGGAGTTTTTGGAACGGTTGAAAATTGTTTTCATTTGGTTGACTTAACTATCAAACCAAACAATCGATTGTTTCGTGGTTTCAACTGATTGTTTCTTTGAAAATCCTAACAAAATTATGTTTTGAATGTTGGATCTGCTTTAAATGTTTTTTTAACTGAATACGCTCCTTTACTAATTGCTTTGACCAATCTTTGGAAAATATAAATGGTTTGTTTATGTTTTCAAACAAGCAAGAGAAACAGATTTGAGTTTTTCAGTTTTGTCAAAATTGACTCTTAGATTTAAACATTCACATAAAGCTTTGGGTTTTCAAAGAGAGTGGAATAGGATTGTAGTTGTATTGATTTCAGTTTGTACTGTGAGCAAGTGTAATCTCTTCTAAAACTACTGTTTTCTGGTGTTGTGTTGCCAAGGAGTGTTGTGTGTTCTTGAGGTAGTCAAGATCAATACTCTTGGTGTGTTTTGCCAAAGGTAGTGTGTTTCTTAGTGGTTTGTGTTTTGTAATCTGGTTCGATTGCTTAGTGGATTACCTAGTGGTATTCTGGGGACTGGATGTAGCTTTTGGCTTAAGAGTGAACCAGTATAAATTGTTGGTGTATCTCTCTCTTTCTCTAAACTCGTTTAATTTCTATTGCTTTGCTGTTTTGTTGCTGAAATTCTTGGCGAACTTTATTTATATTTTGGATTCACACAAAGAATTTGGTTAAAGCTGAAAAAGTTTTCAAAAACCTCTCTTAAACAATTCACCCCCCCCCCCCCCCCCCCCCCCTCGTTTAAGGCCAAATATTCTAACAATTGGCATCAAGAGCTTGGTACTTGAAAAATATTCAATTTTTATCCTAAAACCTTTTTTCTATGGCTGAAAAACTACCTTTTGGGGAGGGTGCCCCAATTAACAGGCCACCTTTGTTTTGTGGTTTGAATTATCAGTTTTGGAAAGTTAGAATGAAAATCTTTGTTGAATCTCTTGATAAAGGAATTTGGGATGCAATTGAAAATGGCCCCTTTATTCCAAAATTTGAAAAAGATGGATCTTCCATTGAAAAACCATAGTCCCAATAGACTGATGTTGAAAATAAAAAAGCTAAGTCTGATTGCATTGCCAAGAATATCATAACCTCTGCTTTGAACTCGGATGAATTTTTCAGGATCTCACAATGTGCATCTGTTAAGGAAATGTGGGACACTCTAGAAGTCACCCATGAAGGAACAAATGATGTGAAGAGAGCAAGGAAACAAACTTTTATACAAGAGTATGAGATGTTCAGAATGTTCAAAGGAGAATCAATTGCTGAAGTTCAAAAGAGATTCACTCACATCATCAACCATTTAATGAGTCTTGGAAAAACCTTTGACAAAGAGGAGTTGAACATCAAGATTCTCAAGTGTCTTGATAAATCTTGGGAACCTAAAGTCACGGCTATCTCAAAATCAAAGGACTTAACATATTTTACTACAGCCTCCTTGTTTGGAAAGCTTAGAGAACATGAGTTGGAGATTAATAGACTCAATGTTCAAGAAAGTGAAGACAAGCATGTAAGGAACATTGCTTTGAAAGCTTCCAAACACAAGTATAAGCAAGACTCAAGTGAGGAAGAGAATCTTAGCTTGTTGTCCAAAAAGTTCAACAAATTCTTGAAGAGAAACCGCAACAAGGAATCCAACAAAGAAAGATATGCAAACAAGAAAACTAGTGATTTCAATTCTAACAATTATACTTGCTTTGGTTGTGGAGAACAAGGGCATATAAAAGTTGATTGCAAATAAAGAAGGCAAGGAAAAGAAGTCAAGCAATAAGGAAAAGAAAGGGAAATAAAAAAGAGCCTATATTGCTTGGGATGAAAATGAAGTTTCTTCATCAAGCTCCTCATCAAGTGAAGATGAAAAAGCCAATCTGTGTTTGATGGCTGAAGGAAATGATGATTCAAGCAGCTCAAGCAGTGTAAGTTCTTGTGCTTCCTTAAATGCTGAAAACTATAGTCAATTACTTCAAGCTTTTAAAGAAACTCATGAAGAAGCTAATCGATTGGCTCTCTCAAACAACCGATTGAAATGGTTGAATAACTTGCTTAAAAATAGAGTCAAGACTCTTGAAGAAGAATTGGAAAAGTCAAAAACTGATTTTGAAAATCTTGAAATGCATTGCAAAAATTCTTCTCTTTTGAGTAACTCTAAAGTTTGTGAAAATTGTAAAACTCTTGAGAGTAAGATTCACTATCTTGTAAGAACTGTGGATAAACTTTCAAAGAGTAAATCCAACTTTGAAATTGTCTTGGCATCCCAAAAATGTGTTTTTGGAAAATCTGGTTTGGGATTTTATCCTCAAAACAAGAAAAATGGGATTTCAAAGCCTTTTTCAAAAGTGGCAGAAAAACAACCGATTGAAAGATCGAAACAACCGATTGTTACATGCTTTTACTGCATGAAAAGAGGCCACTCTATTAGATTCTGTAAAATTAGGAAATATTTTGTTCCTAAAGGTATTATGAGATGGATTCCCAAAAGTTCTAAAAATCCCAATGATAAAGCTGAATCAAAAGGACCCACATTTGTAAGGGGACCAAATCTTGTTGCTTGAATTTATTGTGATGCAGGGATACTAAGAGAAGCATGAAGTCTTGAGTTATTTGATCAAGCTTTTGGAAGAAAAGAAGTGTTTCTGGAACTGAATTAAGGTTATGTACCAGCTCCAGGTGTCTTGAAAGCCAAAAGAAGCATTCTTAATAAAAAAAATAATGACGCATTGAAGGGACTTCATGACAAAAGGATAAGACCTTCTTTGTCTTTGCTTTTCTATTATAAATTCATAAATAAAATCTTCATCTGTATATGTACAATTGAATTTTAAACTCTTCTCTATTTGTGCTTAAATCTCAAACATTGTTGCTGCTGGAGAAAAACAACCGATTGTTTTCTCGAAACAATCGATTGTTTCTTCTCTGACAGCACTGCAAAAAATTTAATCTCTTTATGAATTTTATCTATTACAGATTTCTTCTCTAAAGGGTTAATGAGTCAATAAAGCAGTCATGAGGTCAGATTTGGTTCAGGAGAAAGTTGGTTCTTGTCATAAAAGGAATATATTCCATATCTTGGAAATTCAAGTGCCTTTATGACTAGTCAAATCAACATGTGCTGACCATGCGTTTTTCTAGTAAGCGTTGACGTGGTTCTGTGCAAGATTGGACCTGATTCTTATTCTTTGAAGACTGAAACCCACTGCATCCAAAGGATCAAAGAGGATATTTACTTTGCTATAAAACCCTCTGCAACTGTTTTTTTACTAAAAAACAACCCATTGGCATATCTCTTGTTGCATCTCATATCTTCCTCTGTTTTTCTGATTTCTTACATTCTGGTTTCATGGATTCCACTCCTCCATCATCAAAAAGGATTAAAACCAGAGTTGTAAGATCGGGAGGACGTCTTGAGGGCTGGTTTTCAGGAGACAATGAATTGATTGAGAAATATCGCTTTCAAACAAGTAGAAAAGTGATAAACAACCCAAAAGTTGTCTCTTTTAGCTGGTTGAAGAGTCAAAAGCTGGATGATGTGAGAAGACTTCTTAAAGAACAACTGCTGAAGAGGTTCTTGGAGATGAAAAGGAACAGCTATCCAGATCTCATTTGGGTTTTCTACACCAACTTAAAATTTGAAGGTAACAATCTTGTCTCTCATGTCAAGGGTGTGGATATGGAGATCACTCATGAAGTGTGGGCTGATGTGACTGACCTAAAGTATACTGGCTTAAGAATCAACAAAGAGAATAATGGTGTGGTGGAAGACTTCAACAAAATTCAATATTACAAAAGTTCTTTGAAGAATCCTCATGCACAAGTAAGAACATGCTCGGTTGGAGGATTGAAATTGAATGAAAGGTTGTTGGCTCTCATTATCACTTGAATTCTAACACCAAGAGGGAGCAACCATTATGTTCTAACTGAGAAAGATCTTGTCTACATATACTGCATAATGAACAAAGTCAAGATAAATTGGATTCATATCATCAAGGAACACATGCAAAAGTCTATGAGGTTAAGTTATTATCATTATCCTTATGCTATCTTGATTTCTAAATTCTTAAACTATTTTGAATTGAATCTTGAGGATGAAACATCTGAGTTGGTAAAATCAACATTTGAAGTGAACAATTGATCACTAAGCAAGATGGGTTTTACCAAGATCAATAGAAAATGGGTAAGTAAGGATGGTGAACATGGTGGTTCCTCAAGTGGCTTTCATGCTGAACATGGTAAAGAAGATCAAGAAGTTGTTGAAGGTGCTGATATGGATGTTCCAGATGAAGAACAACCTGCTACTGATTTTGGTGTTGGGACAAGTGCTGGACATCAAGAAAATAGGACTCCTTCAATGTCTTCCTTTGAGAGCTACATGGTGAATAGGCTAGATGGTTTTGTTGAAAACCAAAGGAATCTTCATGATCTTTGTGTTACAAGTTTTCATAACTTTGATAATAGATTTCAAAGCATGGATACACGTTTTCAGACCCTTGATGAACAAATTGAAATTGTTCAGAATCACTTGTTTGAGCTGCAATATGGGAAAGAAGATTGAAGAAAAACAATCGGTTGATATCACGAAACAACTGATTGTGAAGCTTGGAAATCAAGTCTTTATTGTTCTCTCTATGTTTGTATTGCTTTATTTTGAACTATTCTGTTTTTATCTCTTCCTAAAGTCTATTTGTGAAGACAAATAGGGGGAGAATATGGTTTCTGTGTTGTCCTACAAACTGTTATAACTCTGCTATATTTGTGGTTTAAGTTTTGTTGCATTATTGGTTTGTATGGAGTTGTTTTGTGGTTGGTTTTGGCTGGTTTTTCTGCTTTTTGATTTATGCAGAAAACTAGTTATTGCATGATCCTAACCTGCTATAAGAGATGCACTGGATAGCATAGTTTTTTGTTTTGCAAGTTACTGTTTCAGATTCAATCAAGATCAACACAAGCAACCAGGTTTTCAAAAACCTCTCTTAAACAATTCACCCCCCGGTTTAAGGCCATGTTTGCTTTCTTTCTCTCTTTCTCTCTTTTTTTCTCTTTCTTTCTTTCTTTATCTCTTTCTCTCTTTCTCTCTTTCTTGCCTACCTTCTTCTTTCTTTCTTTCTCTTTTTCTCTCTTTCTCTCTTTCTTTCCTTCTTTGTTTTCTTTCTTTCTTGCATGCTTTCTTTGTTTCTTTCTTTCTTTCTTGCTTCTTTCTTTCTTTATTTAAAAATGTATTACAATCTAAAAATTTATTACCTTAATAAATAAAAACATTTCAAATCTAGAAATACATATTAAAATATATACTATAAAATACATTAATACAGTTTAAATTATACATACTGAAAAGTATTTTCAATTTTAAAATATATTAATATATTTTCGATTTATATTACGAAAGATATTTTTTAAATACAGAAATACACACCAAAATGAGCAATCCGAACTCAGTATATGGAGGTTTAAAAACGTAAGGGTGGAGTATGCAACATGCGTTGACCTAATGTGTAGAAGTCACGATTTGGGAGTGCTTCAGTTTTGAACCATTTTTGCTTTTTGCAAAAATCGCATTGGCAATGTTGGGCTTGAGTTTATATAGTTTACAACAATTTTATTAGGTTGGGCTTGTACGGTAGTAGGTCCATGACCCAATTGTTCTATTTTGGTTTTTTCTTAGAAGAGGTAGGTATTTGGTAATTAACTTATTTTGAAATTTTTTGAGAATTTCTCAGGTGTTGCCTTGTGAAAAAACTTGCCTTATGTGTTACGCTTATTTGTATAGATTTATTTATAGATAACGTGAAAAACTATCACAAAAATAAATCATAATTCATCATCACGTGCAAATGATAATCTATTTCCTCATAGCTTTATATGGATTAAGATCTTCCATGACTTTATTTTCTAATATTGTTATGTAAAACGTGTAATACTTCGTTCTTCTATATATATTTCAATGGATAAAAAAGTTTCAATTTTTCATGTACTCCATAATAGTCAAAGATAAACCCACCCTTTTAGAAAATCAAATTTGTACTAGTGAGAGTCGTATGCCATGTCTCGATCTCCATCAACGGGCCAACCGATATTACAAATCGAATTACGCTTAAGTAAGAGTTAGTGAAGCTAATCAACAATCAAGAACTAGGTAATACACTTCTAAATACGACTCAAACTCTCTAATTTAGTCTAATAAGAAAACTCACTAAAATAATATAAATAGCACAAATTCTAAAAACTAGGTAATTACACAGTAGTAATCAAAAAACCGGGTGTCGAATACTAAATCTGACTTGAGCGTCGGAGTGCCTTTTGCAGGTACCATCCGAGTCATGATTTCGTGAAGACCGAGGAGTGAAGCAAGTAGAGGAGAGGAAGAAGCTTGCAGAAAGAGGAACTAAAGTGCAAATCGAACGATCGATCAAGAAGAAAAGTAGTTTCAATAGTTTTCTAGATCTCAACCCTATTTAAGAACAAAATTAAAAGACAAAGCAATCATAAAACCTGAAGAGAAACTTCTAAACATCCATTAAAATTTAATAGGAAGGATAGTGAACTTTTGAATGAGATACCCCTTCTTCCTTAAGGAAGTAAAAGGAAATGATACATATGAATCAACAATTAATCTAAAGGTTTATTTTATTTTGGAAGTTACCTATTGAAAAGTAAAGTTTTGGGTACGAAGTGTGTGTAAATGGAAAATAAATTATTATGCTAGAATATTGGAATTACTGTGATATTGTAACTGAAAATTATATATCTTGAAGATATTATCGTTCATCCTAACTGAGCTCTTTAGTGCAAAGACTTTGACTTGGTACAAGTATTAAGAAATAATTTAATTAAAAATATAAAAACAAAGGTGTGTCATTTTCTATTAAGGAAATAATAATTATAAAATTATATGCAATTATTGTATGCAATATTTGACGATATTGTACCAATTATATGCAATTAATTTAATAATTATAGAATCTCATGATTAGTATCCTACCTAATTAGATTGTAATTTGGGAGAGAGAAACTCCATATATATTTCCTATACATGACTGATGTAATATACACAAAAGAGAATAAGAAACATCTTTTCTTCTTACCATTTTTTTATCATTTTCTTATATGGTATCAGAGCACCGATCTTGGTGCCCTGACAGCCTCTCCATTTTTATCCCCTAAATAAAAAATCATGTCTGGCAAAGAAGGCATCAGTAACGAGTCCGATAGAAACCTCGTACAACACTTCAGTGCCGAACAAATTCAACAATTGGCAAGGGCTATTTACTCGCTCAACAATAACGGTAAAAGTGACACATTTGTTAGCTCTGCAGGTCTGCTTGCCCATAACTCCTCTTCTAATTCTGCTTTTACGAAACCATGGATTTTGGATAGCGGAGCAACCCATCACATTGCATCTGATTCACAATTTTTCACACACACTTCATCATCATTTATTTCAAATGTTAATCTGCCCACAGGCTCAACTGCGCCCATCTCATCTACAGGCACAATTAAATTCAATGACAAAATCACTCTCAAAGATGTTCTTTGTGTTCCTTCTTTTAATTTAAATCTCATGTCCATTAGTAAGATAACCAGTTCACTAAATTGTTGTGTCGTTTTTACTCCACATGGTTGCGTTTTACAGGACTTGGCTACAGGGAGGATGATTGGCTCGGGTAAACAACACGCAGGCTTATACTACATGTCCCCTCTTCCAAACCAAGCCCACGCATCTCAAATATCGACCGATCCTGATTTATGGCATAAGCGCCTTGGACATCCTTCTCCAGCGTGTCTACAACTTGTATCTTCCCTACTACCTATTCCTATCAGTAAAAATCTCATTCCCATTCATAATCATTGTAGTATTTGTCCCAAAGCTAAACAGACAAGGCTACCCTTTCCTTTAAGCACAATAAAATCTCATTCTCCATTTAATCTATTGCATTGTGACATTTGGGGTCCTCATAAAACCCCAACTCATTTTGGAAAACGTTTTTTTCTCACTATAGTCGATGACTATACTAGATGTACTTGACTATTTCTTATGAATCACAAATCTGAAACCCAACATCTCTTAGAGTCATTCATTACATTTGCACAAAATCAATTTCAGGCATCTATTAAAACCATCCGCGTTGACAACGGACTGGAATTTATTTCAATGTATGATTTTTTTCTCAAAAAAGGTATTGAATGTCAACGCACTTGCGTTTACACTCCTCAACAAAATGGGGTAGTAGAACGCAAACATAGACATGTTTTAAACACAGCACGAGCCCTCCTATTTCAGTCCAATTTACCATTAGAATTTTGGGGAGAATGCGTTTTAACCGCCACATATATCATTAATCGCTTGCCATCACCTTTACTAAAAAATAAATCACCTTTTGAGCTACTATATAATCAACCACCTTCACTTTCTCACCTAAAAACTTTTGGTTGCCTTTGTTACGCAACTGTTGTTTCACCTAAGCAAAAATTTGATCCGCGTGCCCGACAATGCATCTTCATTGGTTATCCTCACAGTCAAAAAGCATACAAATTATTTGATATAGATGCAGGCACTTTTTTTACAAGTCGGGATGTCATCTTCCATGAAAGTGTTTTCCCATTCTGCCAACAGTCACAGACACAATCCTCACCTCCATTACAAGGTATTTTGCCCACTATTGACATTGACTTACCCACTCCTGTCCAACATTCACTCGATCAACCTTCTTCTCTTACTCATCACAATGCACCTGAACCTCCATCAAACCAACCTTTTTCTCCTACTCGTCACAATACACCTGAACCTCCATCAAACCAACCCTCTTCTCCTACTCGTCACAATGCACCTGAACCTCTATCAAACCAACCTTCTTCTCCTACTCGTCATAATACACCTGAACCTCCAGTAGACCAACCTTCTTCTCCCATGCCAAGAAGTTTAACACCCATTACCAAACCTTCTCCAACCGACCTTCCTGTTCGACGATCCAGTCGCACATCAACCCAACCTTCCTGGCTTCAAGACTACGTAACGGGATCCCAAGCCAATCATTCGACCACTGCCCAAGACCGACAGAATGGAACCAGGTATCCTATGCATCATTTTCTTTCTAATTCACGATTTTCTTCTACACATAGTGCATATCTTGCTAACATCACAGCCACCAAAGAACCTCACACTTATGCTCAAGCTATCCTTGATCCAAATTGGCAAAAAGCAATGGACGAAGAGCTTTCCGCCTTGCAGCTAAATCAAACGTGGACCTTGACATCGTTACCCGCTGGACAGAAACCCATCGGATGCAAATGGGTTTATAAAATAAAGTACAACTCAGATGGTAGCGTCGACAGATATAAGGCGCGCCTTGTCGCAAAGGGGTACACTCAGATTGAAGGTGTCGACTATTCTGAAACTTTTTCACCAACAGCAAAATTAACAACTTTGAGGTGTCTCCTCACCATTGCAGCAGCCAGAAATTGGTTTACTCACCAGCTAGATGTGCAAAATGCCTTCTTACATGGCACATTGCATGAAATTATTTACATGGACTTGCCACCCGGACATCATCGACAGGGGGAGAACATTGTATGTCGACTCAACAAATCCCTTTATGGTCTCAAACAAGCATCTCGAACATGGTTTTCAACATTTTCTCATGTGATTAAATCTGTAGGATTTCAACAGTCCAAGACAGATTACTCTCTATTCATAAGACAAAATAACTCATCATTTACTGCCATTTTGATTTATGTGGATGATATTCTTCTGACAGGAAATGATTTGACAGAAATTCAGCGTGTTAAAGATTGTTTATTACAACAATTTCGCATTAAAGATCTTGGAGACCTAAAATATTTTCTAGGGATTGAATTTTCCCGTTCCAAAGCTGGTATTTACATGTCCCAAAGAAAATATGCGCTTGATATTTTGCAGGATATGGGACTCACAGGTGCTCGTCCAGACAAATTTCCAATGGAACAATACCTAAAACTCACACCAGACGATGGAGAGTTATTAAAGGATCCAGTCAAATACAGGCGACTCGTGGGACGACTGATATACCTCACGGTTACTCGGCCTGACATAGCATTTTCGGTTCGGACCCTAAGTCAATATATACAGGATCCACGGAAACCTCATTGGGATGCCGCAATTCGAGTCCTAAAGTACATCAAAGGATCACCAGGACAAGGATTGTTATTGCCATCCGAAAACAATCTGACATTGACAGCTTATTGCGACTCAGACTGGGGAGGTTGTCAGACAACTCGGAGATCAGTATCTGGATATTGCATTTTTCTTGGTTCATCTATTATCTCATGGAAGTCAAAAAAACAGACAAACGTATCAAGATCATCAGCGGAAGCAGAATACCGCGCAATGGCCAATACTTGTTTGGAGATAGTTTGGTTGCGATATCTGTTGCAGGATTTAAAGGTGTCATGTAACTTGCCAGTTCAACTTTTCTGTGACAATCAAGCGGCATTACATATAGCAGCAAACCCAGTATTTCATGAACGCACAAAACACATTGAGATAGACTGCCACATTGTGCGAGAAAAATTACAAGCTGGGATAATCAGTCCTTCATATGTACCGACACAGTATCAGCTCGCAGATATTTTTACGAAGGCATTGGGCAAGGAACGATTTTTGACGCTACGACACAAGTTGGGGGTTCTTGATCTTCACCTACCAACTCGAGGGGGAGTATTAAGGAAATAATAATTATAAAATTATATGCAATTATTGTATGCAATATTTGACGATATTGTACCAATTATATGCAATTAATTTAATAATTATAGAATCTCATGATTAATATCCTACCTAATTAGATTGTAATTTGGGAGAGAGAAACTCCCTATATATTTCCTATACATGACTATGTAATATACACAAAAGAGAATAAGAAACATCTTTTCTTCTTACCATTTTTTTATCATTTTCTTATATTTTCCTGTAAAATAATCTAAAAATAAACAAGGAGAAAGATAAATAACAAATGTACTCCTTTATTAACTTCCTGCCGTATACACAGACGTTTAATTACTGCTATTCTTTGAAAAATATGAAATACAAAAAGAAAGATTTGAATTCAACAATTCAAATTGTCCTCTTCACCAAATTTGGAGGTTGTTCTGTTTTGGTAGGACGTAAAATTTTTTTCTCAATTTCTTTCTACACCTCCATACCTTCTCTCTATACCTTTATATTTTTTAATCTGAACCGTGCAGTATATATTAAGATTTTCTGTTCAGTATTTTTTTATTTTATTTCATATATAACGGAATGTAAAATCTGTCATACCCTTATTATAATATGTATTCAGATTGTCCAAGTAATTCCAAATCCAAAAATATCAGATTATATCGAAATATATTTTAAAATTATATTTCAAACTGTACGTAAGGGGTGCTATAGATTATACAATCCAAAAAAATTATTACTGAATCTATAAATACCTTTCGAATTCTATAATCTGGAAGGAAATTTTTAAAAGAAAAAAAAAATATTTTGGAGTTTAGAATCCAGAAGGTGTAAATAGAAAAATACAATTTATGGATTGTAGAAACCAGAAGTATTTTTTATGGACAAAATGGTCTGACTAATGGGGATGTCCAAAGAAGTTATGGAAGTGCAGAAGAAACAGCCTTGTTGTCAAGCCCATGGAACCAAAATTTCTCATTTCTTTTTGCATTAATTTTCAAATGTATTGTCTTGTGAGTGTTAGATAGAAAAAAGTATAATAAGTATTATTTTTGCAGAAAATAGCATTTTTTTTATACTATCTAATGTTTAATGTGTGTGTATTTCATATTTTGTCCGAACATACCTTGAGTTATCTTATTTTTGAAACATATTACACACACCCCTAAAAGCTGCTGTTTTAGAAAATCCTTTTTAAACTAGTATAACTTACTTACATTATTTTGTTAATCTTAATATATGTTTTTTTAGAAACTGATCATTCTTACACTATTTTTAGTCAATTAATATACACACCACACATAATTAATCGGTAAAATTTGAAAAATTAATCTGAATTTCTAATTCTCTTGCTACCTATTCTTAACATTTTCTTAATATTATTTCTATATAATCAAGTAGAACTATAAGCTTAGAAAATATCAATCTTCATAAGAGGAATAATCGCTTTTTATAAGATATAGCGATAAAACGAAATCCAACCAATGTTAGCCAAAGTAAAATTATAGGTATGGATGAATTGTTGAGTGGAAGATACTCAGTAAACTAAGTTAACATCAATTGTTCAGTAATAGATACCCAGAGGTAAAAAGTTATTTTTTTTTTTATTGAATCCAACAAACACAACTTTAACTTATTCATTTAATGTTCTTAAAAGTTTTTTTGTTTTATAATTAATCTTTGGAAGCTTAATTGGAGTGCAAAATAAGAGTGCTACAGGTAGATACGTGTGTCTCTGAGGTTGAACCTCTGGTTTTGATGATTTGATGAATGGAGAATGGAGAATGGAGAAGGATAATGGAGTTTAGAGGGAGTGAAAGAAATGATGTTATGTTTGATTTGTTGGCCTGAAATTAAAAAGTAAAGAAGTGAAGAAGTGAAGAAGTGAAGAAGAAAGAAAAAGAAGTGGTTTAATTTTTGAAGCACATGCCCCTCTTTAACCTCGTAAACAAGAAATGAGAATGTTTAGCAGTATATAACATTTTTACCTATGGCTGCAAAAATCCAAAAGCTTCTTCCTACCCTCGACAATCTCATCAAAGAAATCATCAAGCTGGCAAATGATGTTCTCAATGCCAGATTTGAGGACCCCAAAACACATTCTAACACTCTCCACTCTCTCCATAACACCACCCTCCTCCCTCTCCAACTGCCCTCTCAGCTCCTCCACCGCCACCCTTGCCCTCCTGAACTCGTACAACAATATTCCCGACCCCGCACTGCCCATCTCCGCCGCCACCCTCTGCCGTACCCTCGCCGCTGATACCATCACTGCTGACCCTAGAAACAACCGCCCCCCCTCGCACCCTCCCACCACCAACTCCGACGTCTCCGGCCAACAATACACCAACCCATGCAACAAGATCATTAGCAACATCGAACTCACATTCCTCATTGCATACAGAACTCCCCTGAAACCGTTGAAACCGTTCAGCCTCGACTCCACGGCCACTCTCTCGTCCAAACGCAAACACAACGTCTGGATCCTCGTCTCCATCAAAGAACGGTTCTGCTCCTCCAACCCCAGAGCCTCCCTTCTACACCCAGATATTGCCCTCACTACCTGTAAACACCACATAAATCAAACCTCCAATTTGAACCCCACAAAAATCTCATGCACCTTCTACCATCAAAATTCCAAAATTTTAAATCAAAATACAACCTTCACTAATGCTTAATCACAATTTCCAAATTACAGTTGTAGTTTTCGTACAATTCTTCATATTATACAAATAGGATCAGTGGTCTCTTACGGATATACTTAAAAAAAAGTATAATTGAAAGAAAAGTTCTAGCGAAGATTATAACTACATAAAAAAACATGATTAAAAAGGAAAGAACTCACTAAAAATGATGATTAATCATGTTTGATCACATGGAGGAGATTATAATTAGCAAAATGAGTGAATACTCCGCACCAATTGTAAAAAGAAAAACAGACAAATACAAGTGATGCTGTCAGAGTTACAAAGGCTTTGCATGATCAAAAGAAGTAATCTTAATACTGCTGGTAAAATTGTGGTGGTGGTGATGAAGTAGTACAAAGGTAGTTTCTTTTATTTAGATTAAGAAGTAAGTGGATGTTTGAATATGACCCAATTGATAATAGACCCTAAAGAGAGTTTGGGAAGTTAAAAACTGGGGTTTGAATGTGAAATTGGAAGGAATTACGGAAAGTAAGCGCGCTGAAGGTGAATTGAGAAAGAGAGGGGACCTGTGGGGAGAGGTGGGGGAGGGAGTCGTGGAGGGAGGAGGCGAGGGAGAAGCCGGCGGAGTAGAAGGGTTCGAAGTTGGAGAGGGCGTTTTTGAGGAGGTGAGAGGTTTCCCAGAGCTTGGAGGTTTCGTCCATGTACTCGTCGAGCCACTTGTCGCCGAGCGGGAGGTGGAGGCTGTGGACTAGCAGCGTGAGGTGCGTGTGGAAGGATCGGAGGAGAGAGAGGAGGCGCTGGAGGAAGGAGAGGGAGATAGCGTTGTTGTTGGACACCAGCGTCCGCTCCAGCTCCTCCATGCCCCTGCTCACCACCGCGTAGAACCCGCCCACCGTGTTCCCGTTGGACGAAGGACACGCCTCCATTGAGAATGGAACCTCCATTGAAGAAGAATAGAGAAGAATGAATGGGTTTGTAAGGGTGAAAAGGATTGCAGGGTTGGGTTGGGGGCAATGATGGGTGTTTCCTGCAGAGGGGAAAGGATGATTGGTAATGTGCCATTTTCATTCTTTAAATGCCCACAGTCCAACACAGGTAAAAATCAAAATCCAAACACACTCCAGGTTTTTTAAAATCAAATATCATCTACTCAACATAATTATCACAACACAAAGAGAGGACACTGCAATGGCCAGACAAATTCACTACTTTTTCAAAATTATTCTCATCATTTTTAACCTATATTTTAAATAAATCACCACTTCCTCTCCTCTCTGCACACTCTTTCTTTTCCAATTTAATCCTCACCCCTGTAAAAATATTTTATCACAAATTCATCTACTGCTTCCAAATTCTTATTTAAGCTTTTCCTTTATATTTATTTATTAAGACTAGTATTACAAGCCTCAATATTTATAAAAATATGTAAAGAAAATATAATATATGTCCACAAAATATAAATCTTATTTCATATGCATTTGTCTTTAATGAATATTTCTAAGTAATAATTCGTTAAAGGAGTTTCATGGTCTCTGATCCATTGCTAATGATTTTTATTTAGTATTTTTTTTATTATTAAGTGATTCAGTGTAAAAGTATTTAGTTTTATTGGTTTATGTTTTTTTTATTTAAAATTATAAATTAAACATATTTTAAGAGATTTTTATTTGAATATATATTTACATTTAAAATATGATATTAATTTTTATTTAAGTTATTTTAAAAAATATTTTATATAATTTTTGTTTAAAATTTGAAAAAATAAAATAGTTAAAACATGTATTTAATTTTTTTTTTTAAATTGGTTAATGTTTTTTCAATAAAATATGCCTGAATATGAAGACACAGGTAAATCCATTATTATCCTAATGCTTAATTTAGTAGATTTAATTGATAAAAAAATTAAGTAATACAATAAATTTCAAAAATATCATGGATTTAGTTTTAATAAGGAGAAATATTAATTAAAATTGAAAGATAATTAATTATGAAGTAATTAATTATAAAATTAGAAAAATATATAAATTTCTTTTGGATTAGTTATGTGTCACTTTTTTATTGAATTTAATTTTCATAGTGCATAATTAAGAGAATTCGCATTAAAGAAATCCATTATGTCTATCTAATGAAATAAATCAACTGCACATCTCCTTCCCAAATTTTAAATTCAAGATATTGACTTCAAAATAACAAAGTTAAATGATTTATTACACTAACCAATTCGAAAATTGTAATATTAAATTACTTAAAAACTTAATTAGTTCCTTGAAATGTTAAAAATTGACTTCAAGTTTGTTCTATGACGTAAAATTTCAACTTCAAATTATGTAAAATCGAAACCAAAAAAATGTTAATTTTGAAAATTTTCTTTTGATAATAACCTTTTATAAAATTACAAATAATTAAAATTTTAATATAGTGTTATACCTCTATACAAGTTTAATTTATTTTATAAAGAAAAAAATTAAAATTATTAATGTTAAATTAATATTCAATTAAAATTAACTTTATTGCAATTCGAATAAAAAGGTTAGAGTTATTAAAATTTTGAAATCGGTTTAAATTAAACATGAATGGAAATACTAATTATTTTAATATATATATATATATATATATATAAATTATTTGCAACCAAAAAAAAATAAGTGAATATTTTATTAGCTTTAAATTTTATATTTTATGATATTTTTTATTAATTTTTCACATAAGATTTAATAAAGCATTAAACAGGACTTTGTATCAATAATAATAACAGAGAGAATAAATTCTTTATGAAAACTTGAATATGATGAAAACTTCCGTTTTTTTAAACACTATAAAATTAAAAAATTAAGAGATTACTTTATCTATGTTGATTTTGGTTGTATTTATGTGAAACATATTTTATGTTTGATTTTGGTTGTATACTCAAATAGTATAAAACATAATTTAATGTTATATCAAATCACGCAAATGATGAAATCTAACATATTAGACATGTTAGAGACATGCAGTAAGGTTAGACAAATTCAAGTATCATTAAAATATGTTTCTTATGGATATAAGTGTTGTGAATATGTATCGTTTAATAACTAAATATACTTAGTCAAATAAGTTGTTGTTTTAATAACTTATGCAAATAAATATACTTAGTTAAATAAGTTGTTGTTTGAACACACGATACGGATATCACTTTTTAATAATGATTGTTTTATATTTACAAGTTTTTTCAATCTTTCAAAAAGATATTGCAATGTCTTGTCAACAATTACTTGAAGACGACAAGATGTTAGTGTTTCAAAGTTAACTAGCTATGTTAAACCCTACCCAAACCTGAAAAACTTTATCATACTTTAGGAGTGTTGCTAAAGAAGTTATGCGCTTTTCATGATAAGTCAAGAGCATTTAATACATCTTGAAACTTCATATAGAAGAAGTTGTTTCATATAGAAGTTCCACATAACAATTATATGGGATGTACAACAACTATTTTCCTTTCAAGGTATATATAGAAGATCTCATTAAAAAAGGAGATATTGTTGCTATACTCACAATGCAAAAAGCTTATGTTTGTACAAGACACTAATTTCTGTAGCATTGTATACATCAAAGAACAAACCCCTCTCTAGTGAGTATCTTTATGATCTTTGTGATCACTCTTTAGACATTGTTTGTCTTAGCCAATAGTGAAATAATACTCAGATTATTAGTCAGAAGTAGTTACGTTCCGAAAGAGTACTCAACATGTTAACTAGAAGTAACTACGTTCCAAAACAATACCAATATAGTTTAGCCAAGAGTGGTTACAACTGAAATAATACTCGTGTTGTATCTTACAATGTTAGTCTGCATAGTGAAACTCAATCAGTTTATTGAGAATTAGACGTAATTTTTAATTAACGACAAATCAGTATAAAAACATCTTGAATAATTTCTTTCATTCCTTGTGTTGAAACTTTTCTAAAATGTTTCAAGTTTAATCTATTTCATTCATTCCAAAAAATAATAATAATAATAACTGCATTAATTTACGAGGAAGAAGCTTTGTACTTAGTTTGTTTGATGTCCATACACTCAAATTATACTCATGAAAATCTGCCAAAATTTTCTAAAATACAATTCAATCCTTCATTCTTTCAATTTTTTTTCCTATGAGAGAATGCATAATAAATTATGCACCTCCTTCCCATGTTTTAAATTCTATTCAAAGATAATAACCTAAAAAAAACAAAGTTAAATGGTTCATTCTATTAAATTGCTTCAGATTTTTGGTTAGCTATGTGGACCTAAAATTCAAAGGTCACACATATCACGTAAATTCAAAATCAAGAAATAAGAAGTCGTTAATTCTTAAAATTTTCTTTGTAATAACATTCAATAAAATTGCATAGATTTAAAGAATGATTAAAATTTTAATATAATTTTATACTTTTGCATAACTTTAAATTATTTTACAAGAAAAAAAAATCAAAAATCACTAATGTTAAATTAATATTCAATTAAAAAAAATAGTTCAGACTGATTAAAAATTTTACCACCAGATTAAATTAATAATGAATAAAAATATTAATTATTTTAATATATATATATATATATATATCACTACAAGAAAATCATGAAAAAGAAACCAATTTTAAACACAAAAAATAATTAGTTGTTATAATGACTAAATTAGAGACCATTTTAGGAACTAAATAAATTTTTGGTTCTAAATTAGTTTCTATTATTGTTAAATGATTTTTAAATTGGTATCTAATTAGCAACCAAAGTTTTTGCTATCAAATTTAGAAACTAAATAATTGGTAGTTAAAATCTTGGTAGATACCAATTTAGAAACTATTTAACAATGATAGAAACCAATTTAAAAATCAATTTTTTTTAATTTCTAAAATGGTTTCTAATTTAGTTACTATTGCAACTAATTATTTTGGTTTTTAAAAATTGGTTTATATTTGATGATTTTCTTGTTGTAGTATATATATATATATATATATATATATATATATATATATATATATATATATATAATTACAATTATTTGTACGAAAATATTTTTAAGTGTATTTTTTATTAGATTTAATTTTTATATCAATTTTATGATATTTTTTTTGTTAAATTTGCATTTCAGATTGAATTTGCATTCATTATACCCATTTAAAAATTGTAACCTAAAATTACGTGAAAACTTAGTGCCTCTACAACCACTTCAGCCTTCATTTATGTAATTATTATAATAATAATTGATATTTTTAAATTTAAAAAGTAAGAAGTAATTAAACATATAAAAACAAAAACAATCTTCTTAAATCTCAATCATCTAAAAAACATTTGTTCACATTTAACCAATTCTTCTTTGTAATAATCATTGGACAATTTTATGTCTATGCAATTATAATTTTTTAACCTTTAAAAAAATTGACCACACATAGATGTAAGTATATAAGTAAATGTAGATGGTTATTTTTTAGAATTGAAAAGTAGATGATGAACAAATTTGTTGTGTGACACAACTCAATGTTTTGACTTGGTGAGCAAAACTGGGTAGGGGCTGCATAACTAACCTTCACATGCAGATGGAGAAAGAAAGGATTTGTGTGCATGTAGGCAGAACACAGAACACATGTGGAATGCATAATGACTCAACAGAACCATAAGAAAGATAGATAAGCAAGGATACAGAAGCACAACATTCACCCAAAGGAACAAAAAGAAACAAGCAAATAGGCATGAAGGTGAATACGGTGCAAAGAATGACACGTGAGTGCATACAATTTGAAGTCAGACCAAACAACAACCAATAACCAACAATAGTTCTAAATACTGCTGCACTTCTACAGCAGATGGAATGTTAGGACTTGACTGTGTTAGTTATGAGATATATCAACTTAACAGGATCAAAAAACTTTCATGTACAATCTTATAGGACTTTTCACTATTAAAAAGTCATTAAAATCTTATACAACTTTTCACTATTAAAAAATTATTAAATAGAGACAAAATAAATAAATAATTATAATATTAATTAAATTAAATAATATTTTATAGACTTCAAAATTATTAGTATTTAAAATAATTTTTAAATTTTTAAATTGATATATAATTAGTGAATTGATACATAATTATCAAAATTTTAACTGTCAATTTTAATTTTTTTTGATAAAATCTTATAGTTAATTAAATATTTATTTAAAAATTAATTTAAATTTTTTATTGATAATATAAATTATTTTAGATATTAATAATTTTTTAATTTTTAAAATAATATTAATTAATAAAAATAGTATAGTTAATATAATAATAATAATTTTTTTATTTTTAAAATTATTTTTTATTTAATGATTTGTTTGTAATTGATAAATTGAAATGTTTCCGATCTAGAAAAGTGTGTACGTTCCAATGTTTTTTGTTTTTTGTTTTAGTGTTTTTATGAGTTTTATCTTTGCACTGGATGCAAGCAATTTTTGCAGGACTATTTATTAATATATATATATACATATATATTAAGATATTTTTTTTATATATGTATGAGTTGAAAGACTTAAAATGTTTCATATAATTTTATTATTTATTGTTGATAAAAAAGCATATTTCATATAAAAAGATTGTGTTGAATTCAAATAAAAAAATGTTAGCACAAACAATAATCGTATTATTATTAGATAATTTTTTTAAATAGTTACATTCCATCGATAAATTTTATTTTAAATATATCATCAGTAGACCAGAAATCCAGTAATAATTAATGTGAGATTTGTAGATAAACATACTTTCAGCAAATGTTTTATTATTTTCCTAATTGCATATAAATTTAGAGTACTTGTATTTGTTTAAACTTATTTCAAAGAAATAATTACATGTTTTGGTTAGATTTACGAGAATTTAAAAGAAGATTAAGAAATGATGACGTTGCTTATACCTGTGTGTTTCGTAATCTACTACTAGAGCAAACAAAATAGTCCTTTGAACCCACACCAGTTAAATAAATTATTAATTCCACTATGTTTGGTTTTAGGAGAAAAGGAAGAAGGAAGCTTTCCTTACACTTAGAGTAGTCGTAGCATTTGAATATATAAAAATGAAAGTAGTATAATTGGAATGGAATTGTATATTATTCTTAAGAGAAAATAAACAAATGAAAAAAAATATGAATATGATATGAATTATTGGTGATCTCAAATCGATTAGAGATAAAGATATTTCATGATATATAAGTGAGTGTAAATCTGATTTTAGAAGTTAATTTTTTTATTGACAAAAAATAAATAAAATAATATGGAACACTTGAGGGATGTTCCAATCTTATTACAAAACAAAGACGGTCTCTAACCAAACCTACATGATCCAAGATGACTACATATTCTTGTGTTCCAAAACTAACATCATCAGAAAAGTTTCTCAAAAGCTCTGCTCCACTAATAACTTCATCAAAAACCAACTGCCAAGAAGTTTTATTTTAGATATATTTAACTGTCCCACAATTTTATACAATACATATATATTCTATAGTACAAACAACCTAAACTACAAAAGATGTGTATACAAAATACAATCATATTAACACCATAAATATGTTGAACCTCCTAAAAACACAACTTCCACTTAACTAATCCAAAAGAATAATGTTCAAACTCAATTTTGTAAAGATGATTGTAGTACCAACATCTTTCACTCCATTCTGGACCACCAGATCACGTCTTTTTAGCCATATATTGTACCTGAATTACTAACAAAAAACATTAATAATTTATAACTTAAATGAATATATTTTGTAGTCAACCATACATCTAAAAAACAACCATTCATTCAAAAAGGTTAAGTTAAATTTAAAGTCTATCTCTTAATTTGATATTATTTATCCTAGTTTGTGTTTGTGTTTTACTTATCAATATCATCTGCGATAATACCACCAAATATGTGGTTTCATATATTATGGTATTTGTGAGAAGGTGTATTGGAGAAGTAGTAGTAATGGAGTGGTGGGTTCCAGATTACGTGTGAGGGTGTGTAGCATGGTAACATAAGAAGGAAACGCGTTTAATTGAAACGATCATGTTTAGTGGCTAACTAAATGATGACCACAAGGGGCGTTGTTTAGTGCAAAGATATAATACCGTTAGTATTATTTGTTTTATTCTCTTGTCAAAGTACAGTGTGATGTGTGTGCGATTGATTCTTCTTCTTCTTCATCTCTTTCGGGGCAGTTGGGACAGTGGGGAATAGGGGACCATTACCAACCAAACAACGTAGATGGATTAATTATGAATGCACACAGGTTGTACTGCTACAATTTGTTTGCCTAAGACCAGTGCTCATGGGTTTTCGTAGAACGGGACATCATATTCAACCATGTTGCTCTTCTAAAGTGAGGTTTAATTTCTTATATGAATTGACTCCAGGCCAAAAATTTCCGGTTATCTATCAAATCAATCATTTAAGGACTTTTTATTTATGAATCAAGTTTGATATTCACTTCTAAAATTAAGGTAGATTTTTTACAATGCTAGATTCTAGCTTCTAACTTCTATCTTTATCATATTTATGTGTAAGTAATCTATTTTTTTTTTCCATTAAAGGGAGCATAGGCTGAAAGATTGAGGCGAGGTGAATTAAATAAATACGAAGGATCCATGTAGACATAATTAATTTATCTAATAAGATGGCATTCTAAAGAAGATGAAGCAGAGGTTCCATTCTGGAGTGTGAAAAATAAAACATGAAGGAGATCCAAATTAACGTTGTTTGGTCAGAAGGGGTAGGTGTGTTTTTGGGTTGATCCACGGTAACTAAAGATGCGGTTTCCTCGGGCGGATAAGAGCAGAGTCTGATAATTCATGTGGGATTCGATGAAAATAACTAAAAGGAACAACCAAATATTTTTTGAGTACGATGGGAACCTTTTTGTAGGACCATGTCATTGACTCATAGAGTGAACACAATGGAGGGAAGAACTTGGGCCCCCTCATCAACTTTACCCACAATGTCCCTCCACACACTTTTTCACTTTCTTCTTCTTAATGCCCTACTTAATTGGATATACAAAACAATCATGCTTAAGCACATATTCTTAGATATTTTTAATATAACCTTCTTCATATTATTATCTTTTTTTTTATCAACCTATAATATTTTCTACTGCATACAATTCTACCTAAAATATTATTTATAAAATACCTTACACTTTAAATTTTACAAAAACAAAACCACTTATTTACAGTCTAGAGTCATATAACTTGGTTAGGACAATGCTTACCTGTCTAATGTTTGGATTTCCAATATTCAATGACTTAAATATCACATTGCACTACAAATATACACATACATAAGATAAGATAATAAGATAAGGGATGAGTATCCATCATTTTGAAATTTTCTCTTTGATTCTCTTCAAGGTTTGGTCTAGAATTATTTCCAAAGTTTCTTCAACTTGTTTTCCATTTTAAGATTGGTATCTTAGATCTTTTGGTTTGCATGATTTTAATTAAAAAGAAGTGATTTGTCTTTGGTTGGGTAGGTGATTTTTCTGCTATTTGTGAAGGATTGTTGTTTTTGTTTGGAATATTTGTGGGTTCTGGTCCAAGGTGTATAAGGATTGAACCATTTCTAAAATGGTTCATATTTATTTATTTTTTCTTACTGATAAAAAAAATACACATAAGATAAAGATAAAGTTAGTGTATTTTTCTAAACATTTTTGTACAAACATTAATAAAATGCGAATTTATTTCAAAAGGACAACGATTTAAAATAAAAATATATCAAATACGTATAGATGAAATTTTAATTTGATTTAAAGATACCTAGAACAAGTGTGAGAAAGCATGACATTAATATATATTTCTTTCATCATGTAACTAATTTAGTAAAAAAATATTTGCTGATAAAGAAAACATCTAAAATATTATCTATTTTGATATTGGATAATTTCATCACATTTATGAAGTATTTTACCATTTAATATTCAAATATTTCATTGGAAATTCATTCTAAAAAATGTATTAATAAATTAAAAAAAAGATTTATAATTACATTAAGTACCTTCCTTTCTAAAGATTATGAATGTTTTGAAGTATAGTAACATAAATTATAGTGAGCGTGAGAAACAAGAATAGTAGCTATTATATGTAACCAACTGAAGAAGCAAGGTGGGTAAGGGAATAGGTAGGCGGTGATGGAGCTTGGTAAGTCAAATTTTGACACGTTGCTTACAATATTAATTTCCAGTTTAATTGGGTTCGTAAGGGACCACCGACAGCACTTACTTGCATTCTTCTTCCCTTTAAATTCTGATAGGGAGATTTGTTTAAACCCCACTTTGGTTTAGTAGTTAGGACCATTATAAGTGTATTGCAAAAGCAAACCTAAAATGCTTCCTAATGTGTTTTCATTTCATTTGCTGCCACCAAAGACTCCTTCATCCGTTTCTTTCTTTATAATTAAAGCTAATTACAAAACATTCCCTTAAATTTTGTCATAATTATACATACCTCTCCTTCATTTAAGAGTATTATCATGTTACTTCTTCTTTCACTCACTATTTTCTCATTTTTATCAAAAAAAAATAATAAATAAATAAATATAAGGTATTTTAGAAATATCTTTAACTCTGTTACATAAAACAGATTATATATATATATATATATATATATATAATCTAAAAAATTATAAAGATCATTATCACCTATATTAATATTAACATCGACCCAAAAAATTTAATCTTATATCCACACCACCTCACACAGTAGGCAACCAAAAAAGATATATGTTGTTCATAGATATAACACATCAAAGACAAATCAAATCACTTAAAATCCTATAACAGACACTCCTAAAGAGCTGGACTTAGTGCTATGGAAATTCCAACAAAGATTCACACAACCCCTCCTCTCATGGTTCTAAAAATTCTCATATTAATACAACCATCAGAGGCAATTCTTCCGGCTACTATAGTCCTTCTTTGGTTCCCCCAGTACATACATCTTCCCTCCAGATGTTATTCCTTGCTTTGTTTCCTGCAAAATGAGCTAACACCTTTCCCAACTTTACATATACAACCAAGTTTAAATAGATAAATGTTTCCCCCCATGTAGGTTTCACAAACATGAACTTAACTATATGAATCTTGACAGTTATTGAACAACCTATTTCAATTTAGACATCTACAAGGGTTTTGATATTGCAGGGTCAACAATCCTGTACTCACTAGAACATTTCCACCACCCCAACCCGTATTGAACCACCCCTTCTTAAGTGATTTCACTAAATACTTTTCAAGCATTAAGAAGGAAAAAGAAAGAGTAACTAAACTTAGGAAGTTTATTTTTCATCCAAGTTCAAGATTTCAATTCAGCCATATAAAAAATCACCTCTCCATCTACCTTCCCTTCTTTTAAAAACTACATTACTCTTATGCTCCCAAATACTCCAAAATATTGCAATCCATAGACCTTTTCACACTAGATTTTGTTTTTAATTTAGGTGAAAAAAGTGAAACTGCAAAAAATGTGCCATTAAATTGTAGTGTTGGACAAATTGAATACCTACCCACTTACCACAGTTTGTCCATACCTTGAACGATATCTCACATAACAGAAACAAGGCTAGAAAGTTTCCAGATGTTGTAGACATAGAGGACAAACTTTAATGCTTAACATCACCCTATTCAATTCAATTCTGATGATAATTATTGAAATAAAAAATCGATTATATATAATCAGACCTATTTTTATAATAAGAATTCATCTTATATAATTACGAATATCTAAATTATATATGGGTTATAAAAATTTTATTTATTTATTTTCATATCATATCTTAATTATTAGAAGATATCAATCTTCTCTATTTTCTTTTTCTTTTTTAATATAAATAAAACATCTATGTTGTCTCAGAAACATACAATTTCATAATGTTTCTCTCTCTTTTTGGAGTTTAACATGGTATTTGGAGTCCCTTACAAAATTGTTTTAGCCTAGTATACTCACTATCTCTAAAGAATTTTTCTTGCTAATCCTTTCTCCCATATTTACTTTCATTGTTCATCCCCTCCTTAGTTTTTTTTTCTTCTTAAATCTTTCCAAAAAAAAAAAAGATATCTCCCATCACCTCATCAACCTTCAGAACAAATTCTCCCATATTTTCTAACTATATTGTTAGTATGGAGAAGATAAAAGAGTCTAGCTATTCCACTTGAACTTACAAATCTCATATTACTACCATTATTGAATTCGTTCCTATACAACATCGGGAACAATGGGTAAAGATTAATGTTCAACTTTGTAGTGTTATTAATGTTGAAGTTGTTGATGTTGTTATCTATATATGAGGATTCCACTTGCAAAGACAAAAGAAGCTTTGAGTGTTGGAGACTTAGTTTTGTATAGTGTGTGTTGTCTTCTTTTATGATTTATATGTCTTATCTCTTGGTGATTATGATGATCTTCCTAAATACTTAAGAAAACTTATTTATTTTTGTTAGAAATTTTTGTGGTTAGATGATAATTTTAATTGGTTAAAAGATAATTTAATCCATTAAATTGTTCTTATCTGAAGTCTTGAAATGTAAAATGTTTTCTTAGAGCTTTCTTTTGGTTTTCTTGAGATCAATCTCTTCGGTTAAGAGGTTCTTTACCTGAGATTTTGAAATTAAGTTTGATCTTATTGTAATTAGGTGATATTGTTCCTTTGTTTAGTTTTGCTTGGTGGTGTTTTTCCTTTACTAGATATGATTTCCAGTTGTGGTTCAGTAACATGGTGTTACATGGGTTAAAGAACACTTTTGTAGGGTTAAAAAGTGTTTTCTTGGTGTATCTTGTTTTTGTAAACAATTTTTTTTAACTTGACTTGTTTAACAAACTAACTAGATGTAGCTCTTCTTTAAGAATGGACTAATATAAAAGTTATTGTGTAATCTTTTTTCTCTCTCTCTTTTTAATTCTAAATTTGAATATAAGTTGTTCTTGTTGCAATTCAGTTTTTAATCTGTTAATTTTTGTGTCAAGTTTACATATTTTTGTGCAGGTTTACATTAATCAATTAATTCAGTAAGTGATTCATTCTAATTCTTCTTATGTTTCGAAAAAGTTTTCAAAGTTGAATTCACCCCTCTTGAACTTGGCCTAGTTTTCTGACAATTAAATCCACTATTCACACTTCACTCAAACCTATTTTCCATCCCTATGAGATATATGCATAACTTTGGAGTAAGGTACGAGCCCTTTATACCAATGAAACAAACGTATATATGGTGTGTGCTAAGATCTATTAACACTTCTTGCTCCACGACATTTTGAGAGCCTGAGAAGTTCCTAACTGTAATGGAATTCATAGGTAAAAAGGGTTTTTAATTTAGGAAAAATGTGTACAAATATCAATAAGAAGCATGTCAAAAAGCTTCAACCACAACTACACATGAAGAAGATTAAGAAAAGAAGGAACATGCAAAGAATAGTTGTGGTTGTAATAGGTGACATCAATTGTCTTGTGACGCAAGATAGGTGGACCAAGTCATAATCAAATCGTGACACTTGCACTACTACACTCTTAAGTAGAAAGAGTTACACTCTAACTTTTAGTTTAATGGTAAGCGTTTTATCGAACAAATATATTGTGTAAGGTAAGCTTTCTTTTTCAACATGTTTTTTCTTGTATTGGTTTATCCATTTTCTAAAGCAAGGGGTTAGCTATTAAAAACCTCTAAGACTGAATCAAAGGGTGACCCAACTCCTATACAAAAAAGAAAGTAGAAAAAATAAAAACCACACACCCCTACCTGTCTCAAGCACCCAAAAAACAACCTGCTATAGTCCAAGAGTAATATAGAAACAAACCCAAGACAACAAAGAAAAACCCACACATGACGTAAGTCGTAGGGGATAAACATAACTCACATCCAAAACAAAAACAACTACCATAAATTAGGCTTTTTAGAGGCCCTTTACAAATAACTTCACACAAGGTTCACCACAAACACACACATAATCTCTATCCTCTTGACTCTCGCCAGCAAAAGAACACTCCTCCTCCTAATGTCCGCTTTAACATGAGTTTTGTATGCTTTGATTATACAGAGTATCACTATGTCAAAATTGTTGTCCGTATATGTGTATAAACTTTGCTTGAAAAAGAATATCTAATAGATTTTAAATTTAGTCTTGTACTTTAACGTATTGCTTTAACATCTATCTTATCTTGTAGAATTTGTGCATGACATGTTCATAAACATTTTTGTAAAGAATTTGGTTTACCTCTACACCGATGACGAGTCAGTCTCGAAACTGGTGACTAACCGACCAAGTCAAAGAACACCTCAAGTAACACAATAAATAACAGTAACGACAATTATAATAACACTTAATGAGTCACATTCATATCCCGAAATATGTGTGAAATATCTCCGACAAATCAGCTAAATAATAATTAACTAAAAGATGTTACAAATATTCTTCAGATATTCCAATATACCAATATATCTCCCTATTAACCAGGGATCATGATGCATATCAGTCAATAACTGATATTTGGCCCATTATGGCAAGGGCCCATAACCAACACTATAAATAAAACTCTCTGACGGAGGTGTGGTACGCTTTAATCAGCTTTACAATATAAACTCTTTATGCAAAGTATTTACTTGAGCGTCAGAGTACCTTTTTCAGGTCCACCCTGACCGAGCATCAATAATAAAAGGAGGAGACTTGAAGAGAGGAGTGAGGAGGCAACCGGAGGCAACCGGCACGTCAGCAATTATACACCCAGTTTCAAGTATTATCGAGGCCTGTTTTTTTCCTATACAGGTACAATTTGCGTCAAACTGTGGGGGCTAAGATAGAGTCAAAACAAGCAAATGGAATCAATAAGGTAGATGGCAAAATCAAGAACGCATTGTTATTTGGGAGGAGGAACCTAAGGGACACTCCTTTACTAATCAAATCAAGGAAACACAACTTCCTCCTAATGGGAAAAGTTTGAACGTTGATCGATATGATTTTAATAGAATATAAACCCGACATGAGATAATCAGGAAAATGAATATTATTTAAATCGGTTGAGATTCCTGAAAATAACAAATATAATTGTTGTTATTTAAATCTATCATCATTTAAATCTGTTCATATTCCTGAAAATAACAAATATAATTGTTGTTATTTAAATATGTTATGATTTAAATTTGTTAAGACTCTTGAAAATAACAAATATAGTTGTTGTTATTTGAATCATTTGAGATTCTTGCAAATAACAAATATAATTGTTATTATTTAAATATGTTGAGGTTCGTGCAAATAACAAATATAATTGTTGTTATTTAAATTTGTTGAGGTTCTTGAAAATAACAAATATAATTGTTGTTATTTAAATTTATTATGATTTAAATCGGTTGAGATTCTTGAAAATAACAAATTATTTAAATCTGTTGAGATTTCTGAAAATAACAAATATAATTGTTGTTATTTAAATTTGTTATCATTTAAATCTTTTGATATTATTGAAAATAACAAATATATGTTTTATGGTACTCAATAGAAACTGAGATGTCGTTTCATTATAGATATAAAGCGTAGTAATGTAAAAGTACATGTCCAGAAAAGTTCTGGCAAAGAAAGACTTGTTATTTAAGTTCGTTTGTTGGTGACTCATCTCTCTTTCTTGGGAACTTAGCTGGTATACTATACAATCATTGTTCCTAAGATGTACCAACTGGTAACGAAAGTCGCTCAAATTCTAGTGACCCCTACCAACCGCACGGATATTATCACCCCGCGCGACCAAAATTAAAATATTATCACCCCGCGCGATCAGTTAAATATTATCGCCCCGCACGATCAGTTAAATATTATCGCCCCGCGCGATCAACAAATTGTTATCAACCCGCGCGATCAACAAATTGTTATCGCCCCGCGCGATCAATATTATTATCGTCTTTTGAGATCATAACTATTATTGCCCCGTGCGATAAGAATTATTATCGCCCCGTGCGAGAAAAAAAACACGTGTCACATCTTTGACAAATGTTAAAAACGCCTAACCATCACATCTCTCATTGGGAAGCCCAAACGACCATTTTACGACTCTTTAGAATTTAATCTCTTTGAGCCTGGGGGGCAAGTGTATGGTTGGTACCGGATGAGCCAATCTCGGACTTGATGACTGACCAACCAAGTCAAAGAACACCTCAAGTCACGCAATAAATAACAGTAACGAAAGTTACAATAACACTTAATGAGTCACATTCATATCCCGAAATATGTGGGAAATATCTCCAACAAATCAGCTAAATACTGATTAACTAAAAGATTTTACAAATATTCTCAAAATATTCTAATATACTAATATATCTCTCAATTAATCAGGGATCACGATGCATATTAGTCAATAACGTATATTCGGTCCATCATGGCAAGGGCCCAGGTGTAAGGTACGCTTTAATCAGTTTTACAATATATACTCTTTACACAGAGTACTTACTTGAGCGTCAGTGTACCTTTTTCATGTCCACCTTGACCGAGCACCAATAACAAAAGGAGAAGACTTGAAGAAAGGAGCAAAGATACAACCAGCACATCAACAATTATACAACCAGTTCTCGGTACTATCTAAACTCCTCTTTATCCATACTTTTATCCATACAAATACGAGCTCAATTTTTATATTGATTATAAACTTGATGAAAATGTTAATATATTAAAACTCAATATTATTTATTATAATCAAATCTTTAAGTTTAACTAAGACTAGATAATACCCGTCAAGATTAAACTATCGAAAAGAAACAACTTAGGTCTAACAAGACTCAAATCACTTAAACAAAATTTTAAATTCGATTTTTTGTGTGTACAAGTTTTAATTATAATAATATGAGATCTACTAAGAAACTTTACCCATAAAAAATTATGAGCTAAATTAATAACGTTTCATACTTATATGAACTGTTTAACATGTTATATGTAAAGCTGTAAAAATTGAATTAAGAATTCATTAGACATGAAAAACTATACTATATTTTAAACTTGAAGTAAAGTAGTGAGTTGAATTGCCGTTGTGAATTATAATTCATGCAATTAGTTTCTTTATCAGCTGTATCCATTGTTTTAATAGTTTTAAATTATAATGTACCACTAGCATAAATTGAAAAAAGAGTCTATATAGATATGATGAACACTCGTAATAAGAACACCCTAAAAAGGGTTTCTGAGTTTGTGTTCCAGGGGATATGATTAAGGTGATATTGTTGGAATTTTGACCTATGGTGATGGTGCAAATTCTTGGAAATAGGGTTTGATAAAAGCACCTGAAAATTAAAAAGAAAAGAAAAGAGTGTGGTAGCTTCTTCCATGCACTTGCTACCAAAGTCAAGCGAAGCAGTTTTTTGAATGATTGTTAATGATTTCTTCTCTTCTTTAAATGTTTTTGTTCTGGTCAAGGTCGAAAAGAAAAAAAAAAACTTAGAAACCAAAACAGTACGGAAAAAAGACTCAACTGGCAACTGACAAGAGCTTGACTTGTAACACCATGAAATCATCATCATCAACAACAATGAGGTTCTTTCCTTTCCCTTTCCATGAATCATTTGCTTGAAGAAAATCAGATAAAAAGCCTATATGTTATCATCAACCTTGCACATAATCTGTCCCTGGGTACACCATTCTTTTTATTTTTAGACTAAAGCTACTTAAGCAGGTAAGAAAGAGTATTTTAAGGCCAAATACAACACACATGTTTGGTGTGAAAAATAAAGCATGGTGTATGTGCCTAAGGTATACTTGGTGTAGATAAAAAAGTGACCATAAAGAAAAAGGAAGATAAAAAAACACTTTAGTTGGTGGAAAACAAAAGTTATTCTTTTATTTGGTTGTGTACAAAATACAAAATATAGTACAAAAAGATTGATATGGCATATTTAAAATAAAAAGTGAGAAAAATATAAAAACATTTTGGTCTTTTTCATAAAATATTGACAAAACTACTTGTAATATATTCTTTCTCCCTCTATCATCCATCCTTCAAACTCTCCTTTTTTTTGTTCAAAAATGACCCTAAGGATGACACCTATTGATGATAGGGTGGTGGCTTTGGAAGGCCTATTCACACAAGCATACACTGTTCTTTATTCTCTTTTCCATCATTGTTCTCCTTTTAGTTATGGAGAAGTATCTTTTTCCAATCCTAAGGTCTTGGCAGATTCTTGAAAGAACCCTATGACATATTAAAATGATAAAAATTATAAAATTTAATAAATAGTATATATATAATTAATTTTGGACAATGGATGTTTTTGTTTGTTTTAGTTTTAAATAATATAAGTATTAATAAATTGAAATGGTTAAAAAATAATTTTAAAAACCTTGACATATGCTAATCCTGGGTGGGGTTGGGGTTTACTCTTCTTTTAATGGAGAAAATGCTTAAATGCATAAGTTCCCCCCATGTCTCACAAGTGGTGAGAGATTCTATTAAAGTTAAATTAATATTATTATGACAAAACATAACAAATAAGAAAGAAGAATGGGAAAAGTCATTGGCTAACTTACATTCTCACCATGCAATCAAACATTCAATCGCAATTGAAGATTCGTTTATGGTTGGATTGTGCTTAAAAATTTCAATTGAGAGTAAACCTATTTTTTGCATTAGAAACTTTCTTTTTAGGGGTTTTTATTTTTTCTGGGTGAGCTTTGTCCTTGGTTTATTGTAAACATTATTTTCTGCACTAGAGATTTTTTTTTAACTCAATACAAGAAAATTATGAAATAGAAATCAATTTTTAGATACTAAAATAATTAGTTACAATAGTAACTAAATTAGAGAACATTTTAAAATTAAAAAAAAATAGTTTCTAAATTAGTTTCTATTATTGTTAAGTATCTAATTAGCAACCAAGGTTTTAGATATCAAATTTAGAAACTAAATAATTCGTAGTTAAAACATTGATTGTTAATTAGATGCCAATTTAAAAACTATTTAACAATCATAGAAACTAATTTAAAGATCAATTTTTTTTGTTTTTAAAATATTCTCTAATTTAGTTGTTATTTACTATTGCAACTAATTATTTTAGTATCTAAAAATTGATTTCTATTTCATGATTGTCCTGTAGTGATTCTATTTGATTATAGTTGAATTTTTTTTGCGGAAAGAGCCATAATTTTTTCGCCTTGCTTTCAGTTTTCTACATTAAAATTGCATTTGTAGTTTCTATTTTCTACTCTATTAGTCCAAGTTTGAGGTGTTCATGTTATTACATGCTGAAATTCTTCCATCATAGAGACATTGAAACTTTTTTGGTTTGGAGTTGTTTCCACAAAAGTGATTTTTTATTTATTGAGAAGATAGTGTTATAAAAGGGTAAGATATATAACTTTTTATTTGTGAAAAATATGCAATTTTTTAATATTTATATTAAACCAAATTTAAAGTCTGATGAAGAAGGGGACTTTTGAACATGAATATTGCATTGCTTTATCAGACATTGGTTTATGATAATGTTTAAAATCTCATTACAAGAACTTTGTTGAAAAAGATAAAATTCTTATATGTTTTTATATCCTACAATAATAAATTGTCTTTGTTGATGAGTTTTTAGAACTGAATATATGCTTAACTCTGCCTCTAATAGTAATCTCCATTTGCAAATAACGAGTGAATCTTAATGAACAGATGAAAAGAAAGACATTTACTTAATCTCAGTTTGAGGTGCTTATTTATAAACAAAAGAATAAATCAAACAAAAATAATTGAAGATCAAGATAATAATATTTGGTGTTTTTATCATTAAAAAACATATTAGAGTTTCCTTAACACATTTTTTGATATTGATTAAAATTTACTGAACATACATAAGTAGAGGTGAAGAACTTTAAATATAATTAACACTGAATAATAGTTTCAAAATTGACACTTTGGAATCATAATTTTTATTTCTAACAGGATTGGAGAATCTTAAAATATTTCCTATTAATTCATTTGATAAAAAAAAACCAAAAATTATATTTATGGTAGTTAAAAAATATATAAAAGAAACCTTTTCCATCTTTCTGTATTCAATATTTTTATTTTTATGTCAATTAAACATATTATAAAAGTTAGATTTCAACTAGTTAATTTTTTCATATCAACAATAAATAATATATACAAATGAATAATTTAACCCTTTATAATTAAACAAGCACAACTTAACAACTCTTCAAAATTTTAACCTTGTTAGAGAACAAACTTAAATATCAAATTAAAATTAAATTAAAGCGAATAAAGACTCCAACTAGTTAATAGTATATTTTAACTTACTAAGAATAAAATAAAACTTTATGAATAATTATAATTTTTTATACTAATTTTTGAACTTAGAAAATATATTAAGAAGTAATTACATTTAACATGTTTTTAAAATTATTTTTGCTTGTTGACTTCGGTCGAGAACTTGGTAGTAAACTCGTAAACTCTGTTTTGACTCATCTTCACATGTTTCTGCTGAACTGAAATGTTGATACTTTGTGACGAAAGAAGCTCTATTTGATGATCACACTCCGATGATCAAGTTAGTGAGAGCACTCAAACTATAAATTTTTTTAGTCTAGAAATCTCTAAAAAAACTTACCTTTACTCAGGGTCTTAAATCTCTTTTATAGACATTCCTTCAACAACTTTCATCAACCATAATATTACTTCAACAACAAGAATATAATTTCAACAATAAGAATATAATCTCAATAGCAAGAATCTTTCGTTAATGTGTATGATTATTTTTTGGGTATAATGCCGTAGGGGTGGTCATGGATTGGATTCCTTAAAATTCAATTTAGATCCAATCCATATCAAAACAAATGGATTGGATTTAAAATCCATATCCATTTTAACTAGATCAAATTTCTTTGGATTTTTTCAAATCCATTTAAAGTGGATTAAATCTAGATTAAATCCACTTAGTAAATTAGACTAAATCTATTTTGTAATTAGATTAAATCCACTTTGTAATTAGATTAAATTCACTTTGTAAAATAGATTAAATTCATTTTAATTTGGACACGAGCTAACCTGACTCGACCTGGGCCTAAATCGATATGACCTAGACCTGGATCGACTTGGCTAGATCTATACTCAGGCCCACTCGACTAGACCTAAACCCGGGCGGACTCGGTTAGATTTGAACCTCTACCGAATCGGGTTGACCTGGGTTCACCCCGACACGATGCGACCTGGGCCCGGACCGACTCGGCTCGATATCGACCAGAACCGACACAAATCGACATGGGCACAAACTGACTCGATATCCACCCGAACTCTTTCGACTCGACTCATCATCGACCCTGGCCGACTCGACTCGACATCAGCACAGGCCGACTCGACTTGACATCGGTACACGCTGACTCAACTCGACATCGGCCCAAGCCGACTCGACTCGACACAAGCCCAGGCTAACTCGACTCGACACTGGCCTAGGATGACTCGGCTTGACACACGACGGGCCGACTCGACTCGACACGAGCTCGGGCTAACTCGGTTAGACTTCGGCCCGGACCGACTCGGCTCAATATCAGCGCGACTAACTCGACTTCGACATCGACCCTGACCGACTTTCCTTGACATTGGTCGGGCCGACATCGTCTTGACATCGTCCCAAGCCGACTTGGCTTGACATTATCCTGGGCCAACTCGGTTTTGCACGGGCCTAGGCCGACTTGGCTCGACATCGGCCTGGACCGACTCGGCTTGACATCGACCCGAGCAGACTTAGCTCGAAATCAGCCAAAGCTGACTTGGCTCGACATCAGCCTGGGTCGACTCGACTCGACACGGACCTAGGTCGGATCAGCTTGACAAAGGCCGGGCTGACTCTTCTCGACTTTTGCCTGGACCGACTCAGTTCGAGTTTGGCTCGAACCGAATTGATTCATCTTTAGCTCAGACCAATTCGGCTCAACATAGATTGGGCCTTCTCGGCTCAATATTAGGCGACTGACTCGGCTTCGACATCAACCTCGAAACAACTTTCCTCAACATTGGTCGGGCCAACTCGGCTCGACACGGGCCCGGGTTGACTTGGTTCGACAAGGCTCAGGCCGAGTCGGCTCAACATCGGCCTTGGCTGACTCAGCTCTACGCAAGCCCAGGTCGTCTCGGTTTTGCACAGGCTCAGGATGACTCAGCTCGGCACGGGCCCGGGCCGACTCCGCTCGACTTTGGCCCAGACTGACTCTCCTCGATATCGGCTTGGACCGACTTGACTCGACATCGGCCCAGACCGACTCGGCTTGACATCGGCCCTAACAGACTTGGCTTAACATCAACCCAAGCTGACTCGGCTCGACATCAACCTAGGTCGAATCGGCTCGACATCAGTCTGGGTCGACTCGGCTCGACACGGACCTAGGTCAGCTCGGCTTGTCATAGGCCCGGGTCGATTATGCTCGACTTTTGCCTGGACTGACTCGGTTCAAGTTTGTTTCGGACCGACATGACTCATCTTTGGCTCGGACCGACTCGGCTCGTCTTTGGTCCGGACCGAATCGGGTCGTCTTTGGCCCGGACCGAATTGGCTCGATTTTGGGCCGGGTGGATTCGGCTCGACATGGACTCTGACTGACTTTGCTCAACCTGGGCCCGGATTGACTCGGATCAACCTAGGTCGGGACCAAGTCAAAATCTAACCCAAAATTTATTGACAATTTCTTTCTACACCCAATCAATTGTGATTAGCACCCGACGAACATTCTAAAACCCAATTGTATCCTTGTCATGTTTATTTTGAAAATGCTTGTAGGGTGCGCTAATGCAGATGATGCCCTCAAATCTTTGCGCAACAATGGACGACCTTCGTGTTCTTGGCTTCGTCTTTGTTTAAGAGGTCCTTCCACTCAACACTACGTTGTCGGAGAAATGCTAATCCAGGTGCGAAGATGCGAATGCTCGTGCGAGAGATGGTGTTGGGTGCGAGAATGGCAGAAACGAACTTGGGTGTGTGATTGGGTGCAGAAATCACTAAACCCTAATTTCATTTTCATTAAGGATAATTCGGTACTTTCACAAATGCAATTGGGTGCAAGTCAAATTTGATGGAGTGTAGGGATAATCAGCCAAATTTATTTTGAATAATTCAAAAATGTATCCAATTTATATCTAATCCATATCCAATTAAATGGGCTGAAATTAATAACAAAAAATATAGATTTAAATTTAAGATAAATTTATTTAAATAAATTAAAAATAATATGAATTTGAATAATTATTGATTGAATTTAACCATTTGAATTTTTTTTTTCTATATAACATTATTTCTAACGATTTTTATTTTCATAAAATATATTTATATGCTCAACTAACTCAGCTATTCAGAATGTAATTTTACTTTTATTTATCCTTTCAATATAAATTGCTAATTGTCTGAACCGACTTTATAGCATGTTATTCGGCCATATTCGTCTAAAACCGATCTAGATATTTTTCATGTGAATTTGACTAATGCGAGCTACATTTAAAGGCTGGGGGATTGAGAACCCAAACACGTTACTTTATAAAATATATAAAATATTTAGATGATTTTATATATATTACACTGTGGGGGAACGTGGCACCCACAAATCTAAACTGAATGATCATTATATTCTCAACCTTCTAAAGTAAATATTTCTTTTCTTATGGGCCACCTAATGCCATTCGTTATCAAAGTTCTACTCATTTGGAAAATAGTTTAAATTAATGAAACCAGAATAAATATTCTGCAGCCAATCATGTACTACATCTATTCTGATTCTATGCTTCCCTATGCCTAAATTCTTAACTGTTATTTTTAAATATTTAAATATTTAAAGAAATTGAAAAGTTCAATAATTCTCTTATATGCTAATACATTAGTACATAAGTTCTCTTTTTATCATTTTTATTTCAGTTTTCTTCTTATCTTCATTATTATCATTTGTCAAATCTATCAATCTATCTCTCCCATATAAAATAAAAGGTGTACATCCCATATATTTTTAATCATTAAATAGTCATTTGAATTAAAATATACGTCATCATATTAGTTTTCTAAATATATCTCTTTATTTGTTAGATATCAAAATATTTTAGTTGTGGCATAATTTTTTTTAAAGAGCTGATTTTTAAACCTTTTTTAAACTAATGTGATGATGATCTTTAATTTTTTTAAGAAATTAATAATTTTATGTGTAACCTTTAATTTTATAAACTCATCTCGATCATGTTTTTTAAAAAATATTTCAAAAAAATTTCAAAAAAGTTAAATATATTTTTTATTCATATATATTATAATTTAAAATTAATTTTTGTCAATAGTCAAACTTTAAATCTTTATTGTATTTATATTAAGAAAATTATTGAAATATATTTTTAATAATATTTTTTTACGTAATAAATAAATTTTTAACATAGACTTATAATATTATAACATCTGCATTAATAATAAATTTATTGTCACGTAAATAAAAATTATAGTGGTCAATTCCAATAATTTTTTTTATTAGATGATAGAATAATAAATAACAACTGTGATGCTAATTATTACTCTTGAAACAATGAAAATAATCTTTTATTTATCTAATATCTACTTCAGTTCATGTTTTTAGAATTTTTTTAAGTAAAACTCAATTGATTATCATACTCAACTACAAATAAACCATTTGTTTGACATTCTATTATTTCTTTTTCAACTGGAAACCAAACATGAGAGAAGATTAAAGAGGAAGATAATTGTATGTGTTATCCATATATTTCTCTCATCTTCTTAATATATAAATGCTTAAATTTCCATAATTTCCAAATCCCTCAAGTAGTTGATGAATAAGGCCCCTCCTTTGTGTTTGTGGGAATAATTTTGCCTCTGTGAATGCGTGAGTGCGAGAGACAACACAGACAGAAACAAAAGGCATGAACTCATCTTTAAGTCTTAACTAATTACGGTATTAACAACAACACTTAACAAGTAAACATGCATGTTTGTGCATTATTATATGCAAGAATAAGAAAAACCTCATTATCAGAATTGGGTCTGTTTTGCCTCAACTTTCGGTCATTAGGGCATAACCAATGAATAAGGATAATTGCATATGCATAGGGTTTGCAACTTTCTAATTCCAACATTTAATTTTAAATTAGTACTGTAGTTTTCCACCCGGTGTAATCAAGTCATTGAAGAGTTTATCATGTTAAAAAAATATCAGTTTGTTCGTATGCTAAAGAATTTTCATAGAAAAAATTAATTTATCTACGTAAATTCATAAATAATTTCACATATTTTATTTTTAAATTTTTAATTATTATTAATGTTAAAAATAAACTGCAATAGCAGGTGAAATTTAAAGTCAAATTCTTTGAGTGATCAAAAGAAATTTTAACTATTACACTAATCAAATTTTATTGTTATTTTATAATTATTATACTTATTTGTATGATTATCAATATCAATATAATTAATAACATAAAAATTATTAATATTATTTATATATTTAATATCATTCATAATAATAATAATAATAATAATATTATTATTATTCATAATACTAATGCTAATAATATTATTATTATTAATATTATTTTTAATATTCATAATATAATACTAATTATTGAATATTATTAATATTATTAATATTATTGAATATTATTAATATTATTGAATATTATTAATATTATTGAATATTATTAATATTATTGAATATTATTAATATTATTGAATATTATTAATATTATTGAATATTATTAATATTATTGAATATTATTTAATATTATTAATATTATTAATATTATTAATATTATTAATATTATTAATATTATTAATATTATTAAATATTATTAATGTTATCAAAAAATTATTAATGTTATCAAAATATTAATAATATTATCAAATATTATTAATCTTATCAAATATTACTAAATATTATCAAATATGATAAATATTATTAAATATGATAAATATTATTAAATATGATAAATATTATTAAATATTATTAATATTATAAATAGTATTAATATTATTAACATTATTAATAGTATTAATTTTTTTATTAATATCAATAATTAATAAAAATAATAATATTATTTATATTATTAATATTATTTATATTATTAATACCATTAATATTATTAGTATTATTATATTTGTAACATCCCAAAAATACATCTAATTATTATAATACAGGTTTTACATATTTCTATACAAGTTTAGAGTTTTTCAAAACATTCTTAATACATGATTAGGACTTTTAGAAATACAAATATTTACAATATAAGGTTCAAAAGAACATACTAAAATCCTCCGAAACCTCCAACACTTGTATGATCATCTGTTCGTGTACATATATATTACAGTCATCGCAGTTCACAACACAACAAGAAAAGTAAGGGTAAACTTGTGAAAATAAAATTTTATAATATATACAATTAAATCAAAAGAGAAAACCAAATTACATGGATCAATTCCTAATTATTCAATCTTCTTCAAATACCAACATAAAACAATCACATATATCTCACATGGATCTACATACCCAAGATATTCAACAAACAAAATAACATCTGACGTCTTCCGGAAGACCCGTATTAAGTAAATCTTACCAGATATTAGCACCTGATCTAAAGATTACCAGCAAATCCAATAGAGAGGATCGGGGTAAGTTCAATACAACCCAACCCGTGCATCTCATATGTCACGGTGTGCATGAACTCCCCATGAGCTTCTCACCACCTGATATCTTAGTCTATGTGACTTAGATTATCAATGAAGCTTGAAGATCTTTGTTACCACATAGACATCAATACTTAATACACAACAAACATCAGTCCATACATTATCTCAAATGTATGAATTCAATTCCATACTATTTTTATCAGACAATACCATTCAAAAGGCGATCCACAACATTCAAAAGTCTGTTTAACATAAAAAAAAAACACTTAAATACTAAACCATCAAAACCTAATATTTTTACAAGTTTAAATAATATATAAACAAACAACACAATATATAAACACGCAACATCCCTGCAAGAAAAATTCAATATTGAGACCACGTCCCCTCCACATCCATATCTTATAGCCCAGGGTACTATTAAAACTTAGAGTTAGCTTCCCTTACCTTAATTACTTGTTTTCTAAGCAACCTCTAAAATATTATCCTCTCAGTCTAGATAAGCTTCAAGATTTAAGGGTCTAATGCAAGTTATCCAAACATAACAAAAGTCAGTGTTAGTATGTAGTAGAATAAGTTAAGATGATTACTTTTCTCAACTGACCACACCAAGATTGATGACTAAATTCTAAGGAAAAACAGAGAACAAAGAATCTTTAGAGCAAAAATGAACTTACTCTGTTTGAAAAATCTGATCAAGTAGAAATGTTCCTTAACTCCTCAACTACAACGTGATTACAATATTAATATTATTAATTTTATAATGTTAGTAGTATGCATATTAGTAATGATTATAATTTATAATTATTATCTACTGTTATTATTTATGAATAATAGTTATGATTTTATAATTATTTATATTATAATAATATTTTTAATATTATGTATATAATTATTATGATTAATATTATTTATATTATTAAAACTTTTAAAATTATTAAGATTATTTATATTCTTAATATTATTAATATTTTTAATAAAATATTTATGTTAATAATTAATAGTAATATTGAATTTATTTTGAATATAGATTCGTGGGTAAAATTTGTAAATTATGTAAAATTTATCTACGAACAAAGATCCGTGAGTAATAATCTATAAGTAAAGTTAGATTTACTTACGGATTTTAATATGTGAATAATCTTCGTAGGTAATGTTGAATTTACTTATAGATTCACATCAATGAATAATATTTCTATATAATATTAAATTTATCTATGGACTCATGTGTGAATAAAAATCCATAAATAAATATAATATTTTTTTTTAATGTGAGAGTGTGGATGAGAAATTGTAATATTTAAAAAAAAAATTAATAAAAAGGAATGTTAGTGGACAAAATAAATTAAAAAAGAACATAAAGATTTTACTGAAAATTACCGAAATATAATGAGAAAATTGTTATATTTAGAAAAATTAAAAATTATCTTTTTTTTACAATCAATCAATTGGCATTTTAAGTCACTTCAAAGTGCAGGGAACCTGACATACATTAGATTATGACAAATGCTGATATCTATACATACTGATTAATTACAGAAGTCAAAATAAATATCTTTATTAAAAATATCATTAAAACATTTTTATTCTAATTTTCAATATATTATTAATGCAAATTCCAATAAAATATTTATATTTTGAATTCCTCAAGATATGTAACAATCCATATCAAAATATGTTCAAACTTCTAAACTAACCCAGTTTATATCATATTTAAAGCAAATTGATTTAAAAGTATTGTTTTTAATGTGAGTTATAACAAATTTGACTTAACTAGTAAGTTAAAAAAGTTTAAGGTGGATTAATCAGTATCATATTATGTAACTTCTAAACTTTTTGCTCAAAACAACACTTTCAAACTAGAATAAATAGATGGATCAAATAATTTCATGACAAATTAATTTTTATCGTACTTCAAATAAATAAATAGGTTAAACCGATCTATTTTAACTGTATTATAATAAATTTATGGAATAAGTTGAGAAATAAGTAATCTCATCTTAGACTAACTCATCCCAGCTTCAACTTCAAAAATTCTAACTTAGTGTAAAATAAACTACGTTGAGTAATTTAGATATTATTTTATAAATTAAAAAGTTATTAATATTTAAAATAATAATTATTATTGATAAAAAATTATAAATTAATTTTTAAATTATATCTAATTAGTTATAAAGTTTTAACCGTCAACTTTACCATATAAAGTAATTGATAACTAATTATATATCAACTAAAAATTAATTTATAATTTTTTATTAATAATTTAAATTTATTTAAATATTAATAATTTTTTAGTTTATAAAAATATTATCTAATTTACTTAATAAAGTAATTAATTATATTGAATTGAACAATTTTAACGTAAATAATACAAATTTGATTGACTGAATTTTTGACCCCTTTGTTAGAAGGTAAAAAATTATTTTAATAAAAAAGTTTCTACTAATGGATCCTAAGTAATGAACCATGATAACCATTGACAATTCATTTTTTTAAAATTTATCTTAAAACTTAATATTATTATTTTAATAATTTTCATATTATTTAATTATAAATTTATTCTTTATTATATATATATATATATATATATATATATTTTAAAAGTGTGATATAGGATAGAAGTTGTGGAAATAATTTTTTTGAAGTAATTTGGCTTGTTGGCCTAATGGAGTAGCAATTAATAGTGCATTGATGGTGAAAGAGGTTTGGTTTTGTTTTGGGAAGAAGTTGTTTAGAGGGTGTTGTTTTTGGTTGAAGCAGGCAGCAAAATCCTCTTCCACTTAGGGATTCCTTCCCACTATTGGCACCTTTTAGTCCTTTTCTCGTCCCCTAAAGAGGGAGGCTTCTATAATTATATATATAGATTTGCACCAAAGCTTAAAAGCATGAACTAAGCATTTTCGGTAATGCATGTCATGCTAGTGCTCCTAGGCTTTATAAATGGGGCATCTTAGGCCAACCCTTTTCTGTGGAGAGTGTTCCAACTCCCCCCTTTTCATCATTGTGATTTTGATATCTCAATCCCTCCTTCAACTTAAAAATAACCCCTAATCATGCTGTACAAACTTTTCACTACACACAAATCACATAACTATTACAAACCATATTTCTTTATTATTTTTGTGACAATGGGTTTAGGTCATTGATTATGTGACTTGGTGATGAGATGACGCCACATATCTCCAAAATTAATGGTTGCCACTCAGTGATGGTGGCTAGTACAAGAGGCTTGTGTGCGCCTTGTGAAGATGCTGCGTTGCACTTTGCAGTCTAAACTTTGATACATGACACTCCAGCTGATCCTGATAAGGACGGGCCCTACTGCTATTGGACAACACCCACCTTTCCTTTATACTTTCACCTTCATTTTTTCTTTTTCTTTATTTCTCTCTTCTGCTTACATCTTCATAGGGTGTCAAGAGAGAATGATCATTTTCTTTTATCAGTAAAATAATAAAATAAATTAAAAAGCAACACTTGATGAATGTTTTAACCCGATATAGGAGGTGAGAATGATAAAATAAAATAATTCATTCAGTGTATTAATTCGTGTGCCTTAAATTACAGGTAGAAAAACATCACCCTTTTATTGGGTCTAGAGTAAGGACAAGGGCCGTGAGATTATTGTACTTGGATTCGCGATTATAGTGGCAAAATCTTCGAATTTAATGCCTTCTTTTCATAAACATAATTGTTCCCAAAGGAAGAAGACGGGGTATAGAAGTAGTCTAAAGTGTCAAGTTTAATACTGAGTTTTCATTGAATGCTATTCTATTCAATTTGATCAAGTTTAACTCTTGTAAAAGATAATTATGAATTTGGGGTGCTTTACTGAGATTTTGAGGTATGTTTATTAAAGCTTGAGGTCTTTGAATTGTCCAACACTTGAACACACATACACACTTAAACTTTCGAGTCACTATTGAAGAATATGTTATGCAAAGGGGTTAATGTAGTTGGTTGGTTGAATTTGAAATGAAAAGGGGTAGAGAATAACAGAAAAGTGGGATAAACAGTGTTAGCATGATATAAAAGTGCATGGTGCATGTATCTACCACACATATAAATGCAGAGTTCAAGTGTTTGAGGAGGGATATTTATGGCTTTCACTGGAGGTACACTGGTCCAGTCTCTACTGTGTGGTATTTTCTTAGCCGACAGTAGTACTACGGATAAATGAAAGAGACTTCCATATTATTTTTTCAGCCGAAATCTGATTCAAAGTGGAGCCAGCACTTACATATTTTAAATGTTTTTAAAAAAAAGGAAGAAAAGAAGAAGGTTGTTTTCATTTTGGTTTGTTTTGGAAGATGGGGTAATTAATGTAAAAAAGAAATTGATATATGTGGGTGTGATGAAATGGGGTAAAGGTAAATAAAAAGAAGAGGTAGTTGATATGTGGAGGATGCGCAGACAATTGAAGGGAATGGGGAATTGGGTAGGGCATAGGGCCATGTTATGGATTGTTTAAAGTCTTTGTGGCACTCATTCAGAGCACTGTGCCTGGTGACTTTTAACTGTAAAGCTGGCGGCGCCTCTATACTAAATAACAACTCATTCATTCATTCACAACACACAGGTCACAGCCGCATACAAACTAGAGTTAAATAAAAAACTACAACCTCCAGTTGCTAGATAGTGGATTCATGACATAGTTGGATTTAGGATATGAGTTCCATTGTTGTCTTGTGTCTATGGAAAAGCTTTTCTTTCATGACCTCAGATTCTTAGGATTGGAATCAGAGTATCTAGAATGTCTTCTTTTCTTCTGTGCCAAACCTTTATTCTGGGTGGCTTCAGTATAATTTAGCATAAAAACGAACATCTTCATCAGTAATTTTATTGAAAAATCAATAAAGAATATTATTTAAATTATTTAAAACTGATAAAGAACATGGGCGGATCCGTGGCGCAATGGTAGCGCGTCTGACTCCAGATTAGAAGGTTGCGTGTTCGATTCACGTCGGGTTCAATTCCCTAGTCCGTCTTTTTTTCGAATTTTCTCTGGTGGGCCTTATTATGTCTTTTATGGATAAAAAGTGGCGCTTTGACCCAATTGGGCTCTTGTTAAGGGTTGGGCTAAGGCAATCTATTTTGGACTCTTTCTTCCTACACCTCCATACCTTCTTGTGCCACCCCATACTAAATATGAAAATACCATTTTATCCTTTTTTTTCACTCCCTTGGATTTGAAATAATAAGCCTATGGATTATGTAATCCGAATTTAGAAAAGACTTCCGGATTACATAATCCAGAAGCTAATCTTATGTATAGAAAAGAATAATCCGGAAGTTAATCACAAAAGACTTCCAGATTATATAATTCGGAATCTAATTCTGAATCTATAAAAGAACTTCTGGATTATGTAATCCGAAATATTGAAAAGGGTATTTTTGGAATAAGAAAAATTTATGGGAGTGGTACAAGAAGGTATGGAGATGCAGGAAGAAGCAACCTCTTTTTTGGGGGGATTGACCGAAATAAAAAAGGACATATTTTTGGGGGTCAGTTTGGTTCTCTCCTTTATTGTGTGTTAGGAGTGGGATAACATCTAGAACCTTTGGATTATACGTTTGGTTCTCCTGATTTGTTCCATTTTATAAAAAACAAACTTAAATAAAAAAATGTACTTATAATGCATGATAGGAGATGGTTGCAGTGGAAAAGGAGCATATTGATAACTTGATAGGAGATGGTTGCAGTGGAAAGGAGCATATTGATAACTTGATAGGAGTATTGTTAATATATATTTTTTAAAATTCAATTATTAAGATGAGGATGTTTTGTGGTACATAATTTTTCATTCTATCTATTTTTCTACTTATTTATTTTATGTCTATTATTCTTGTCGGTTGACTTCAGTTGACATGGATGGAAGCTCCACTTCTGTTCTGTCTTATTTGGTTACACTGGAATGTGGTTCCGTTGGGACAAAGGGAGCTCTACCTGTTGATCATATTCTGACGATCAAGTCAGTGAGAGTATACAAAAACAAGTAATTAGTTTCCGTCTAGGTATTCCGAGAAAACGTACCTTTACCGGGGGTCTCAAGTCCCTTTATAGCTATCCCTTTAACAGCTTTCACTCACGAGAATATAATCTCAATTGAAAGCATATATAAAACAAAAATATTCTACCTACGGACACCTTTACTCACGGTACTAACAACAGAAGAGAATCTCGTGCACCTTTATTCTTGGCTGCTCACGATATAACTAATATCTCCATATATTCAATATAACAACTCTATGCGTATATTTTTTTAACTAACAAGTCTGTATATATTCACATATAAGCAACTTAATATATCGACATATATATTTAACTAACAACTTTATATTAACATATGATCAAACTTATTATCTTCCCTATTTTTAATTATTCTCCGCCGAGCTTAGCAATGAAACTGAGCCAAGCTCATGACCCTCCCTTTCGGTCCAAAACCGAGTTGACCATACCCAAATACTTGACCGAGGTCCCGAGCACACAAGCACTCTTGTCCATTACATCTATCAAGTTTATTTAGATCCTTAAAATATTTTTCTTCTCAACATTTAAAAAATAATGGATGTAATTGTCATGAAACTTTAATTATGTGTGTTTACTCTTTTATATAGTTTTTATTTGATATACTAGGTAGTTATAATTTCTTCCTTAAAATTTAATATTAAAGAAAATAAAAGGTGTGTTTTTTTAGCGATGAATAATTGATGATATTTCATGAAAGTGGGTATGGACACAACTAGATGTATACCTACTGTTAAAATATATGGCCTTAAACGAGAGAGGGGGAGGGAGGGGGGGTGAATTGTTTAAGAGGGGTTTTTGAAAACTTTTTCAGCTTGAACAAAATCCTTTGTGTGAATCCAGATCAGAACTTCAGTTAGCCAAGAATTTAAGTACAAACAACAAAGCACCAGAAAAACAATCGGTTGTTTATACCAGTAAAGCAATAACAGATGAATTTAAAAGAGTTTAAAGGAAGAAAGAGATACACCAACAATTTATACTGGTTCACTCTTAAACCAAGAGCTACATCCAGTCCCCAAAAGCCACTGGGTAATCCACTAAGCAATCAAAACAAATTACACACAAACCACCAAAGTAGTGACCTTGAACCCTTCAAGAAACACACTCACTTTGGCACAACACATACCAAGAGTATTGATCTTGACCACCTCAAGAGCACACAACACTCATTGGCAACAACACCAGAAAATATAGAAGATTCAGAAAGAATTACACTTGTTTACAGAACAATTTGAAATCAATACAGATGCAGTCCTATTCCACTCTTTCTTGAGAAAACCCAAAGCTTGATTGAATGTTCAAAACTTGAAAGCAATCTTTCTCACAACTGAAAAACTCAAATCTGTTTCACTTGTTTGTTTTAAAACATAAACAAACCTTTTATACTTTTCAAAGATTGGCCAAAGCATTTAATGAAGGAGCATATTCAGTTAGAAATCATTTAAAGCACATTCAACTACCAAAACATAATTTTTGTTAGGATTTTCAAAGAAACAATCGGTTGAAACCACGAAACAACCGATTGTTTTGGTTTGACAACAAGTGAACCAACCAAAACAAATATCAACCTTTTCAAAAACACCTAAGAGTAAAACAATCGGTTGTTTCGATAAAACAACAAGTTGTTTTTCACTTAGTTTGAAAAACACTTAAATTCAAAAAAAGGTTTTAAAACACATTAGCTTTAGATTCAACAAAGAGTGGATTACACTTTTAAACTACCCAGATCCCACCCCAAACATAGCAGCGACTCCAGCCTTGCATCAAACACTTGGATTTGGATTCTTCAAAGTCCTTGATAACTCTTGATTAACAATCTCCCCCTATTTGATGAAGACAAATCCCCGTTGCTTGTGTTGGACTTTGTTTGAATATGAAGCAGTACCTGCAAAACAAAACTTATGCAATACAAGACATCTATAATAGCAGGTTAGGATAACACATTTACTAAGCACTGTATCAGAGAAACAACTAGTTGTTTCCTCGATTCAATCGGTTGTTTCTGTCAGCAGAAGCAGGAAAACAGTTCTAATTTAAGAAGTTATAGAGATTTAATAGTTTGAAACATTTTATAGAGAGCAGACAACACAAAAACCAACCAATTCTCCCCCTATTTGTCTTCACAAATAGACTTTAAGTATTAAAAACAGTTTAAGAGAGATTTTGAGAGTCAAGAATGCCTAACTCATTTCTTAAGAAGAAAAACCTTTCTTTTGGTAGAGGTTTTGTGAATATATCAGCCAGTTGCAATTTTGTTTCAATGAATTTCACTTCACAATCTCCACTGTTCACATGATCCCTTATAAAGTGATGACAAATCTCAATGTGCTTAGTTCTTGAGTGCTGAATCTTATTTTTGGTGAGATTTATAGCACTTGTGTTGTCACAAAGCAAATGAACCTTGCTGATCTTCAATCCAAAATCTGCAAGTTGTTGTTTAAGCCAAAGTATTTGTGCACAACAGCTCCCAACAACATTGTATTCAGCCTCTGCAGTAGAAAGAGCTACACAAGCTTGCTTCTTACTATGCCAAGAAATGAGACTTGATCCAAGAAGATGACAAGTGCCACTTGTGTTTTTTCTGTCCAGCTTATACCCTGCAAAATTAGAATCTGAATAATCAATTAAGAGTATAGGAGAGTGAGAAGGATACCATAGACTAACATTGGTTGTTCCTTTGAGATATTTAAGAATTCTCTTTGTAGCTTTGAAGTGAGATTCCTTTGGATTTGCTTGATATCTTGCACAAATACATACGACAAACATGATATCCAGTCTACTTGCTGTGAGATAGAGTAAGGAACCAATTAAACCTCTGTATTTTGTTTGATCTACTCCTTTTCCAGCAGCATATGCATCCACATAACAGCTTGAAGGCATAGATGTGCTAGCTTCCTTGCAACTTTCCATTTCAAATTTCTTTGAGAATTTCTTTGCAATATTTTGATTGGCATAGAAAAATTCCATCCTTTTTTTGCTTGACCTGTAATCCAAGAAAGAAAGAAAGTTCCCCATCATAGACATCTCAAACTCACCTTGCATAGCAGCCATAAATTCTTCACACAAACTATCTTTGGTAGCACCAAAAATGATGTCATCAACATATATTTGCACCAAGATAATTTCAGAATTTGACTTCTTGATGAAAAGAGTTTTGTCAATCATTCCTTTTCATAACCATGAGATAAAAGGAAGTTGCTAAGCCTCTCATACCACTGCCTTGGAGCTTGCTTAAGGCCATACAAAGCTTTTTTCAACTTAAAAACATGATTGGGATGTTGATGATCCTCAAAACCCGGTGGTTGCTCAACATATACTTCTTCATTGAGAAAAGCACTCTTCACATCCATTTGAAAGAGTTTGAATCCACTCATACAAGCAAAGGCTAGTAGCAACCTCACAACTTCCAATCTTGCAAAAGGGGAAAATGTTTCACCATAGTCAATTCCTTCCTCTTGATTGTAGCCTTTGGCAATTAGCCTTGCCTTGTTTCTAGTAATTACTCCAGCCTCATCTAGCTTGTTTATGAAAACCCATTTAGATCTAATGATGTTCATCTCATCTGTCTTGGGGACAAGAAATCACACATCATTTCTTGCAAACTGATTCAACTCTTCATGCATTGCATCCACCCATTTTTCATCTTTAAGAGCTTCTTCAATAGACTTTGGTTCAACTTGAGAGACAAAAGCAGTGTGCCTGCAAAAGTTTGAGATAAAGCTACGCGTAGAAACACCCTCCTTTATCTGTCCAATGATGTTCTCCACTGATAGATCTCTTGGTATTCTCCATTCTCTAGGCAACTCACTCTGCTGCAGAATTTCAATCGGTTGTTTCGATGAATCAACCGGTTGTTTTTCTGGAGAACAGTCCAGCTTCTGCAAATTGATGTTTTGCTCATCCTCTTTTGTGTTGTTCTTTGAGGCTTGAATGTTTTTGCGATCAACTTCATCAAACACCAGATGAACATATTCTTCTACAATCATGAGTCTCTTGTTGTAGCCCTATAAGCATGACTATTTAAGGAATAGCCAATAAAGATGCCATGGTCAGCTTTTTCATCAAACTTTCCCATATTTTCTTTCCCATTATTCAAAACAAAATAACTGCATCCAAACACTTTTAGGTGACAAATGTTTAACTTCCTTCCATTGAAGAGTTCATAGGGAGTTTTCTTCAAGATTGACCTTATTAGCACTCTATTCATCACATAGCAAGAGGTGCTAACAACATCAACCCAAAAGTACTTGGGTAGGGAGGACTCACTTAGCATGGTTCTTGTTGATTCCTCTAAAGATCTATTCTTTCTTTCCACTATCCCATTCTGTTGAGGGGTTCTTGGTGCAGAGAAATTGTGCAAGATCTCAGTTTTCTCACAAAATTTGTTGAATTTCTCATTTTGAAATTCCCCTCCATGATCATTCCTTATAGAACCAATGCTGCTATTTTTTGTGTTTTGTAACCTTCTAGTAAGCTTTTTGAAGGCAGAGAAGGCATCACTCTTTGATTCCAAGAAGAATGTCCATGTGTACCTAGAAAAATCAACCACAATAACAAGTGCATAATAGTTGCCACCAAGACTCATGGTTCTTGAAGGTCCAATTAAATCCATGTGGAGCAGCTCAAGGGGTTTTGAAGATGAAACAACATTTTTAATTTTGAAGGAATTTTTAACTTGTTTCCCCTTTTGACATGCTTCACTTATGTGGTCCTTCTCAAACTTAAGCTTGGGCAACCCAATCACAAGATCTTTTGAGATTAATTTGTTTAAGTGATTCATGTGAATATGAGCAATTCTTCAATGCCATAACCAAGATTCATCATGCTTAGAAAGAAGACAACCAATAGAACAAGGAGAAGAAATATCCAAGAGATAGACATTGTTGATTCTCTTACCAATCAACATTACCTCTTTTGAGTTGGGAAGGCAGATTTCACAAGAGTTTGTCTTGAAGATTACTTGATAGCCTTTGTCACACAATTGGCTAATGCTAAGCAAGTTGTGTTTTAGTCTCTCTATATACAAGACATCATGAATAAGCAAGATACTCTTGTCTCCTATAAAGCCTCTTCCAAGAATTCTTCCTTTGTTGTTGTCACCATATGTTACATGGCCTTCTTGTTTGAAGATGATGCTCACAAACTTAGATTTATCTCCTGTCATGTGTTTTGAGCAACCACTGTCCAGATACCACTGCTGCATGCTTTCCATCAATTTTCCCTACAAAGGAAAATTTCAAGTACAAAGATTTGGTCCCCTTATAAAAGTGCGTCCTTTTGATTTACATTCATCACTGGGAACTCCAGAATATTTAGGAATCCATCTTATAATGCCTTTAGGAACAAAATATTTCCTAATTTTACAGAATCCAACTGAATGGCCTTTTTCATGCAGTAGAAGCATGTAACAACCGGTTGTTTCGATTTAACAATTGGTTGTTTTTCTGGCAATTTTGAAAATGACTTTGAAAACTTATCTTGCTTGTTCTATGGATTAAAACCTAATCTAGCTTTTCCAAAAACACAATTTTGAGATGCGAAGACATTCTCAAAGTTGGATTTACCCTTTGAAAGCTTATCCACAGTTCTTACAAGATAATGAACTTTCTTTTCAAGATTTTCATAATTTTCGCAAACAAGAGAGTCACACTTGCAAGAAGAGTTTTTGTAAAGAATTTCAAGATTCTCAAAATCTGTTTTTGAATTTTCCAATTCTTCTTCCAGTGATTTGACTCTGTTTTCAAACCAGTTGTTCATTCCCTTCAACCGGTTATTCAAGAGAGCCAATCGGTTAGCTTCTTCATGAGTTTCTTTAAAGGCTTGAAGTAATTGACTATAGTTTTCAGCATTTATAGAGGCAGAGGAACTTACATTACTTTCACTACTTGAATCATCCTCCTTTTTGGCCATAAAACACAGATTGAGACCTTTTTTGATTTTGCCTCCTTTTTCTTCTTGCTTGACTTCTTGTCTTTGCTTTCTTTATTTCAGTGGTACTCTCATGAGTTGCTTTAAGTGTATCCCACATCTCCTTAGCAGATTCACATTCTGAGATCCTGAAAAATTCTTTAGAATCCAAAGCAGAAGTTAAGATATTCTTGGCAATGCAATCAAACTTGGCCTTCTCACTTTCTTCATTAGTCCATTGGAACCAAGGTTTTTTAATAAAAGATCCACTATTTTTAACAAACCACCAAAGTAGTGACCTTGAACCCTTCAAGAAACACACTCCCTTTGGAAAAACACACCAAGAGTATTGATCTTGACCACCTCAAGAGAACACAACACTCCTTGGCAACACAACACCAAAAATACAGTAGGTTGAGAAGGGATTACACTTGTTTACAGTACAAACTGAAATCAATACAATTGCAATCCTATTCCACTCTCTTTGAAAACCCAAAGCTTGATGTGAATGTTCAAATCTTGAAATCAACTTTGTCACAACTGAAAAACTCAAATCTATTTCTCTTGCTTGTTTGAAAACATAAACAAACTATTTATATTTTCCAAAGATTGGTCAAAGTAATTAATGAAGGAGCGTATTCAGTTGGAAATCATTTAAAGCACATTCAACAATCAAAACAGAATTCTGTTAGGATTTTCAAAGAAACAATCGGTAGAAACCACGAAACAACTGATTGTTTGGTTTGAGAGTTAAGTCAACCAAACTAAAACAGTTTTCAACATTTTCAAAACTCCTAAGAGTAAAACAATCGGTTGATTCGACAAAATAACAGGTTGTTTTTCACTTAGTTGGAAAAACACTTTATTTTCTAAAAGGTTTTAAATCACATCAGTTTTAGATTCAACAAAGGAGTGCATCACATTCTATTCTACCCAGATCCCTCCCAAAACACAGCAGCAACACCAGCCTTGCATTAAACACTTTGGATTTGGATTCTTCAAAGCACTTGATCACTCTTGATCAACAAAATCCAACAATGGCAGGTATGGAATAGCAAGTGATCACTGAAGCACCTTCACTTTCCAGACCCCCTGCGTTCTTGGGAGAAGACTTTCCATGGAAAGATATAATGGAGATGTACATAAAGTTCACACATTATAAATTTGGGAAAATTATAACAAAAGGAGGCATAAAATTCACTTTCCCATAGGAGGACAGGGATGAAGTGTGATATAGTCAAATGCAGCTTAACAACAAAGCATGGTATACACTTATTTGTGCACTTTACAAAAATGAATATAAGAAATAGTGAAGGTTAAGAATACAAAGGAGATATGGGATTCCCTAGTAGTTAACTATGAAGGAAATAAAGATGTTCAACTCCGAAAAAGCTACCACCCTTACATGTCAATATGAATCCTTCACCATGAAGGATGGAAAAAGCAAGTTCTTTTGAATGGATTAGAAGGTCTTGAATAGAGTTTCTCTAAGGCTCATATAAATCTAAAGTTGTTGGATAACATGCCCAAGATTTGGGAGCCAAATACAATAGTCATAACAAAGGCTCAATATCTAAAGAAGCTCACATCAAGAGAACTTTTGGGAATTTTAAGAAGCTTCAACCTTATCAAATTGAGGATTGAAATATAAGATAAAGTCAACTCCTATCAGATGAAAGGCAGCTAGAGTTGGGAAGGCTCTAGAAGAAGTTGAAGAAGAAATATCTAAGCATGAGTCTGAAAAATCAACAAACAAAGAGATATCTCTAATGTCTATACATTTGAAGCATACTCTTAAAGGAAAAGGACATGGAAACAAAAGGTTTCATCTCAGAAGAAAATGAGGGAACTACATACATAATGAGAACAAAGTCTCTCAAGATGTTGTCTATTATGAATGGAACAAGCTTGGTCAGATGAAGTTTAAATGTCCCAAGTTGCGGAAGAGTTCAAAGCTCAAAAAAAGGGGCTGATGGGTATTAGGGAATATACAAACCAATAATCAATCTTTGGAGGAAATGAACATGCCAACATGTACCAAATGGCAGATACATATAAAGATGTATATTCTAAACCTCACTATACTTTTTATTAAACATTTGATAAGCCATCGCCTAATGATGAAGATGATAATGATCCTTCGTATGAAAATCTTCTCAATAGTTGTAAGACCTTATTTGAGCAATATTTGAAAGTAAAAATAAAGTTTAAAGCCTTGTTATTAAAAAAAATTGCTCTAACAAGAAAAGATTGCATCTAACAAGAAAATATTGCATCTAATGAGGAAACCTCTTTACTAGAATAGATTGTATCATCATTAAACACAATCAAGATAAAAAAACTAAGGCAAAAACTAACATGTTGTAAGCATGAATGTTAAATTTTTTTAAAGAGCTCAAAAGCTTTAAATCTACTAATTTCAACCTCTAGACATGGGTTTGACAAGTCTGGTCCAGGTTATGATCTTCTAGGAAAGAAAGACCAAAACAAAATTATTTTCAAAGTCTATATTCCTAAACCTCCAAAAACATGAAGGTGGCAATGTGAACTTCTATGGAGCCAAAAAAAGATAAGATTAAAGGTATTGGGCCTTTATGTATATCTTCCTTAATATGTATTTAAAATGTTTTATTTGTGGAAGGAATTAAATATAATCTACTCAGTATTTTGTTAATTATGTGACTGTAGTCATAGGGTTTTCTTTAATAAGGACATGTGTAGACTCATCATCTGATTGAAAAAACGTGTTTATCTTCAGACGATAGAACAAAAGCTTGGATCTAAGTAAAAAAAATGTCACTTACTTGCTCTCTAGAGAAGATGAGAGATGATTGTGGCATAAAAAGCTAAACCTCAAATATATTTTTGAACTTTTAGAGAAAAATCTAGTGAGAGGTTTACCAAATCTTTCGTGGAAAACTCATCTTCTCCACGAAGCTTGTAAAAAAGGGTAACAATTCAAAAAATCTTTTAGGCCCAAAAACTATGTTTCCATTTCACAACCTCTTGAACTTCTTCATATGAATTTATTTAGTCAAGCGAGAACTTTAAATATGGGAGGAAAACAATATGGTATTAGTCATTGTTGATGACTACTTAAAATAAACAGGGGTTTTCTTTCTTGCCCACTAGAATGATGAGTATAATGGAGATGCTTGCGACTCTATTGAATAATTATGTGTGAGATGAATGAATGATTAGAGTGAAACAATGGAAGTAATGAAAAGATGATTTATGGTGTGTTTTGTGGAGAATGAGGAGTTTAGAGAGGTTAGGCCAACTCCAACTTTGGCCTAAGATTGTTTACTGAAGAAGCTAACTTAGAGGAGACTCCAAAGAGAGTAGATGATACTGAATGCAACAAAAATTCATTACTCAAAAAGATCATCAAAGTATGAAATGTAAAAAGGAGGAACTCTATTTATGGGTTAGGAAACTTGGATGACAAGTTGCTCAAAATTTAGGGTTAGAAGTTTGCTTCCCGCCCAAGTGATAAGTGTCATAATTTAGTCACATTTTATGAAAAAATGTTAGGCACTTATCGATTTTAATTCTTGATAAAGTTATAATTTAACCTTAAATTTAGAATTTGATTTTTTTTTTACATATTTTTGGATTATGAGATGTATAAGAACTATTTATTCCCAAGTTTTTGCTAATTTCAGAAATCTAGGAGAGGATGGAGATAAAAGGCTAAAGGAAGAATGAAAAAGTTCGAGATAAGGAGAAAACACAAAGTTAGAGCATTCAAAATTTACCCAAAGGCGCCCAAGAAGGATTACTCCAGAGACAAACTTGCTCTTTGGAGAAAACTCGCTCAAAACTCGTCCATACTCACCTAAGCGAGATTATTCCAGAGGCAAAACTTGCTCTCTGGAGTAAACTCGCCAAGGACTTGCCCATGCTCGCCTAAGACTGACCCAAGCTCGTTTAAGTTAGTTTTCTTAAATGAAGTTGGCTTTTATTCTCGTGAACCCCGCTTGAGAAAACAATAACTCGCTTGAAGGGAGGATAATTAGAGATAGGAAACTCTAAAGAAGGCAATTGTCAAGGAGAAATGCTTTGGATCTTTTTTTCTTGCTTTCAATTCTTATAATGGACAATATGAGTGATATCACTTTGGGATTGTGAGTAATCTATTAAACTCTTATGGATTGAGGTCATATTTATTTATAACATTATGTTCTTGATTGATATTGGTATTATCATTTTATTCTTAAAGCTTGAATCTTTATTTAGTATTTTGATCCTTAGATTTGACTGAGTACTTCTGAGTATCTGAGATAATGCTTAACATATTTAAATGCTAGGAATATATTTGAAATGTTAATTGCTTTATAACATTTGTTTATAATGATAAGAATGTTATTATAAATATGTGAGGAATCAATATATAGGAGACAATCTTAATAATTTTATATGCGAGGAATCGATATGAAAGATTTTTATATGTGCATCAATGTCAATCAAGTTAGAATATTGTATGTTTTATTCATTGAAAATACAAACGAGTGAAAAGGATTAATCCCAATCCCAATCTTCTCAATTGAATTATCTTAATCGTTTAGTTTGGTTTCATTTAAATTCTCACGTAAATTTATGATACCAATGACCTTTCAATCAAACTTTCATACATCTTTTGATATTTAGTGAATACTATACATTGAGATTTTAAAAGAACTGTTCCTTATGCATTCGATATCCGTCTTTAGGAAAAATTTATTACTTCTTACTCAGTACACTTGCCGAAATATGTCAACACATTTTTGACACCATTTTCTGGGAACAATTTTGTTAAAATTTGAAAGTATAAATTCCTAAATATTGTGAATAATTTTTTTAGTTATTTAGTGTTTTTATTTTTATTTCAGATTTTTTTAAATTTTCTAATTTTTAAAATTTTTATTTCTAGTTATTCCTTTAGCTAATCCTTGAGTGAGTTGTCTTATATGATATCAAGAGGACATGTTTCTAAGCATCAATTGCAATTTGAATCAGAAATTGAAAAGGTAGCTCAGAAGAACAAGGTTAAAAAGAGAAAAGTAGAGCAGTGTAAAGTTAAAGAAGAATCATGAACCACTTTTATCCTTTGCATTAAAACTATTCAGAAAGAAAGCAACATGGCTGACGAACAACCACCACAGCCAAGACGAACATTTGTTGATTATGCTATGCAACTGAAGCTAAGGCATTTTTCAAGTATTGCAATACCTACTACCACTAAGGCCTTGGAGATGAAACCTGCATTCTTTAGTTTGATAAGTACCCATCAATTTACAATAATAGACCATGAGGATCCATATACACATTTGTCTACCTTTTATGAGTTTGTGGGAACAATGTGCTTTCAATTAGGTGATATATAATATGTTTATTTGTGTTTGTTTCCCTTTCCATAGGCAAGAAAAGCGAAGGAATGGATTAAATCTCATCTGAATCAAAGCCTCACCAGTTGGAAAGATGTAAAGGAGAAATTCTTACATAGATTTTTTTCACTATCCCGCTACATCAAAGCAATTTCCTAATTTTCTATGTCCAGACAAGAATGAGAAGAAGGCTTTTATGAAGCATGAGAAAGGTTCAAAGTGATGTTGAGAACCAAATGGTCATCGTTCTTACCAGAACAATCCATCTGAAGAGGAGATTAATTATATGAGCGACCAGGGAAGACAAAGTGGTTTCTCCAACAAAAATTATCAAAAGAATATGTATCAAGGTTGGAGAAGCAATCAGAATCAAGGTTTTGGATGGAAACAAAATGCTAGCCCATCCAACTGACAACCTCATTTTCAACAACAAACACTTTATCCTTCGGTTAAGGAGATAATGAGTAGATTGAAGGATACCTTGGAAAAAATCATGCAAAGCTTGTTGTCCAATCAGAAGAATACAGAAGCTTCAATTAGAAATTTAGAGACACAGGTGGGAAAACTTGCAAAGCAGTTGTTGAATCCACAGAAAGGTCAATTTTTAGCCAACACACAGACGAATCCCAAGGAGCAATGTAAGTTAGTTACTACTAGAAGTGGAATAGTTAGGAGAGGAGATTGGTGCTAATATGGGTTCTTGTGAGGAGAAAAAATGATGAGGAAATAAAAATTGAGTGTGAGGGAGAAGAGGAAGAAAAAAGAGAAAAAAAGAGTGTACATAAAGAAAATAAAAAAGAGAAAAAAATTGAAAATCAAGAGAAGAGTGCTCCCATTCTAAACGTAACTAATCCATTAAGGAAGGATAATGAATGACAATTTTCCAGATTTTTTAATATACTTAGGAGATTGTAGATAGATATCCCTTTTACTAAAGCTTTGTTGTAGATACCAACGTATGCTAGGTTTATGAAGGATATGTTGAATAAAAGGGAAATTTAAAGAACAAGAGATAATGGAGTTAAAAGATGGTTGTAGTGCCATCATTCATAAATCTTTGTTAGAGAAATCTAGAGACTTAGTGAGTTTCACTTTGCTAGTCACAATAGGCAATCTCACAGATGAAAATACATTATTAGACCTTTGAGCAAGTTTAAATCTCATGCTTTTATCCATGTTGAAAAAAATTGGAGAAGTTGAAATATTGCCTACAAGATGACATTGTAGTTAGCTGACATGTTAATAAAGTATCCATATGGTGTGGTTGAAGATCTTTTGGTGAAGGTAGACAAAGTATTATTCCTAGTTGAGTTTGTAATCATGGACATAGAGGAAGATGTTGAAGTTCCTTTCATTCTTGGTGATCATTTATGAAGACTACAACTATTATGATTGATGTTGATGAAGGAAAGCTAAAAATTCGTGTACAAGATGAAGAGGTTAGCTTTAATGTGTTTGAAGCTATGAAACATCCAGGTGACCAAAAAGATTGTCTTAGAGTGGGTGTACTTGATGAACTTGACTGGGAGAATCAGAGAAAATTGTCTGATGCTAAACCATTGATAAAAGCAATCATCAATAATATTGAAGATGTAAATGAATGGGATGAAAAAGAAGTCAAGGATTTCTTACAAGTCTTGGATAAGGCAAAAGAAGTTTACCAAGAGGTTTTTGAAGATCCATAATTGATTAAAGCCAATCCTCCTCGAAAAAGAGAATTGAAGCAGTTGCCATCTCATCTGAAGTATGTCTTTCTTGCAGAGAATGGTGAGAAACTAATTATTATAAGCAATTTTTTTAACAGTAGAAGAGGAGCAGTAGGTGATAAAGGTGTTGAAAGTAAATGAAAGAGTCATAGGGTGGACTCTTACGGACTTGAAAGGTATATGATGAAAACCATCCGACCTCAAAGCTTCTGGGTAAGAAGATCGACGAAGATCGAGATTTACTGAAGATATTGTAAAGTCTTTTACTTCTTCTTAGCCTTGTAAATTTTATAAAGAATAGTGTAAGATTTATTTGGGCCTTATTTGGCCTTTTATTTGGGCCATGTATTGGGACTATTTTCATGGGCCATGTATTGGGCAAATTAGAGTACGATGTAAATAGAAAAAGAAACAGTCTAGTTACAATTACAATTGGGCCTCCTTGGACCTAAGGCAACTCTAGACCATCTAGGGTGCACAAATAAATTACTAGAGTGCAAATAGAAAGCATGGAATGGAAAGGAAGGGATGAAGGTCCACATGCCATCTCCTTAATGGGGAGGATTTCCACCAATGCCAAAAGGACATTTGTGTTCATGGGAATGGAGAGGATTCTCTCCAATTAGAGGAGGATACTTGTCAACCTCTAATTTGAGAGGATTTGCTCCAATTAGAGAGAGTCACCTGTCCTTTTATGAATAAAGAGTTTTTAGGGTTAAAACTTGCACCTTGGCTACCCATAACACTATAAATACAAATTATAGCCCCCTTGTAAATTAGCTTTGAATAGATTATTGAATTGTTGCCAAAATTTGAGCCTCCACTAGTCTCTTAGCTCATTCTTTGCTAGCCTTATTTCTAAGTGTTTTGGCAAGGAACCTCTTAGGAGTTGGCCTAACCTCTCTTAAGCTTCATTATCATTCTCCATACACCAATACTTCACGGTTTCTTTCACCCAGTTTAGCCACTGAATCCCACCAAATTTTGCACCCGAAAATACAAAACAAAAGACTCATAGCAATGCAAGCTAAGATTGCATCAAGTGGTATCAGAGCATTAGGTTCACGGTTCTTCAAGAGATAAGTTCTCAAAAAAATTGTTCTTCATTTTTCCATGTTTTTTTTCATGTCTTGATTTTGTTTTAGTTTTAGTTCTACCATTTTGTTTGTTTGGTTTAATCGGTTCAAATAGCTTGTTCTTTCTTGAACCATCTATATTGGTGTTTAGGAGTTCTTTTTAAGTTTATCTTATGTGCTTTTGAATTTTGTTGAGTCTTCTTTTATTTTCTTTTGGTAAAAACAGTTTATATTGGTTTCATTTTTATTTTATGATCCATTTCTAGTTGTCTAAAGTCATGTTGTTTCCATATATGTCATAAAATCAAGTAGTCCTTTGTTTGATTTTTTGTTTCTTGTTTTTATAATGAATATTCATGTGATTTGGTCATTTTGTGCCATTTGTGTGCTCTTCTTTTTATAAAATTTTGTAAATTTTCAGTTATTTTCTGATTATGCATAGTCAGAATATCAAGGACAAATGGCAAATGATCTATCAAGGACCTTCAAAATTGTAGTTTGAAAAACACTTTTCTTCTTAGTGTTGCAATTGGGGTTGACTAAAGAAACGCTTTGAAAAAATAGTGTTGCAATCAGGGTTGACTAAAGAAACGTTTTGAAAAAACAAACTCAGAAGTCACCACTATATTTTTTCAAGAAAAATTACATAAAGTCTTTAAAAGGAAATTGTCTCAAAATCATATTTAGGTTCAGAAGTTGGTTACATTGGATACACCTTTACTTAAATGTGGTTCAGAAGTTGGTTACATTGGTTACACCTTTACTTAAATGTGAAAAACAATGTGATGTTTTTAATGTTTATTTTTTTCTTAAAATGAAACAAAAGTACATATAGAAAATAGCAAAGATAATATTTTTGAACTTTTTTTATTTGTGTTAACAGAGAGAGTCTACGTAGTTCTTTATAATAAAAATGATTGTTGGTTATGAAAAATGTTTTTAAGTGCTTTAAAGTATGAATTATTCTAAAAAAATTGTGTTAAAATATTTTCATTATCAAGCGAATCTAAGATATAACATGATAATTAATAATTTTTAATATAATTATTAACATGATATAATTTTTAATATAATTATTGAAAAAATTTAATTATCAAGTTAGTTGTTTTTTTTAATTATCAAGTGACTCCAACACTCAACATAACTATTATTTTTTTTTTTAAATTTTACGAAAATGAAAATTTCATTATTAACAATAATTAATGAATTCAAAATTGTACAAAAATAAAATAAAATAATTATAAAGTGAGTCCGAGACTCAACATAAGGATTAATATTTTTCAAAATTTTAAAGAAATTCATTTTATTTATGAAGTGAGTTCGAGACTATACAGAATAATTAATAATTTTTTAGATTTAACACAATTTTTTTTATCAACAACAGTTAATAAATATTTAAATTTTAAAGAAATGTAAACATTAATTATTAAGTGAGTTTGAGACTCGACATAATAATATAAAAAATTCAAAATTTGACGGAAGAGAAAATTTTAATTATCAAGGAAGTCCAATACCCAACATAATTACTATTTTTTGAAAATTTACAAAAAAAAATTCAATTATGAATTGATTCATAGACTTAACATAATAATTAATATTTAAAAAAAAATTAAATAAACAAAAATTTAATTATCAAATAAATTTAAACCTAACATAATCATTAATAATTTTTGAAAATTTATGTGAATAACTTTTTTAAGTAAATCATGATAATCAAACACATTAACAAAACTTAAGAGTAACCACGTACCAAGCAAAATACAAATAATCAAAATAGGAAATGGAATAGGTTAAATATGTTTTTTTTTCTATATAATATAATGGAAATTGATTTTTATTTTAGTTTAAACTTATAGTAAAAAATTTATTAAAATAATTTTTGTCAGTAATTTGTTTTATGTAACAAATTAATTTTCAACGTACAGTATATTATAAAAATATTTTAACATTTTAGTTGATACTGAGTAAAAATATTATATTATAACTTATTTCAATAATTTTTTTTATTATAATTATTTAGAAAATTTAAAGTTTAGATTAAGAATAAAATCAATAATTTTATGTGAAAGTAAATTCAATACGAGCTTTGCTGCTTGATGAAAAAAATAAATTCAATTGGTCCAGCAACTTTGGCAATCAATTGTTTATTAAAGAAACATATATTTAACAAAAGCGGCAAATCAAAGCGGTTTCTAGAAATGGGAAGTAGATTGGTGCAAAATCCTTGTCAACAATTGAAGCTAACCAAGTGGCTGTGAAGTTTGCAGTTAATGCAAATTGGATTCATTTTAATTGCATTAAAGGCAGTTCATAGAATTGGAAATATTGAATCATTGTTGCAGCGCAATCAATTGAAGAGTGCCGACTCCAATTCCTGAGCTGAACATTCAAATCAAATTCATTCAAGTAGGACCCAAGTTTTTTTTTAAGCCTTTTATCACATGGAGTACCATATTCAATTGGAATCTATGCAAATTTTTTTATAATTGGCTTCATTCGGTGGATCCACTCTTTTATCTCAATCTGATTTGTTGATTGGTGCCTTTAATTTGTAAGCAAATTTGATTATTTTGCAGCAAATTGAATTGTTCAATTGGCTTTCCCAAAACCTAAACGTAGCCTACATGCATAACCACCATGCAAAGCAAAACATACTCCTACTCCCAAAACCTACATGCAGGCAACAATCCCAAGCAAATCAAAACACTCACATGGATTTGGATTAGGAAAGTGATGTGTAATGAAGATTTGGGGGAGTTAGTTTTTGGAGTAATAATGGAAAAAAAAATGTAAAGAAAGTAAGGTTGTTTGGATTAAAGTATGAGTGGATTTGTGGAAAAAAATTATTGATGTTTGTAAGTATTCCGATGAGTATGAGGAATTTTTTTTTAAAATGTTAAAAACGTAAGTTTACAAATTTACCTTTATCTTTAAAAATAATTAAAAAAAATAATAGGTGTTTTTTTTTTAGATTTTAGTTAATTAAAATTTTATACATTATTTTTTATATTGTTGAATAATTATTTTTGAAAAAAATACGAGTCACTTAACATTACCGGAATATAGAAAATTGTCATAAAAATAAAATTTTCAGTTATAAATTAAATTTTAATATTGGAATTTGTAAAAAAACATTTGAAAAATAATTTGAAATGCATTTAAACTACATAATCTAAAAATATAAAAAACATGTAACCCATAATCGATTATGGGACGCCTACAAAGATTGTCATAATCGATTATCAACTCAAAATATAAGAATAATCGATTATGCATGCTTAACAAAGTTTGGGATAATCGATTATAGGTGAAAAATAGAGCAAAATCGATGTTGGTAAATGAAAGAATGCATGCACAAAAGACACTCACGTCAATTCCCTCTAACCAACGTGACTTTCCTTTGAAATCCGCTCATATGAGAGAGGAAGTGAATAAGACACTCTCCCTCAAATTCGTCCTCTCACTTGCTCGCATTCACCCTAAAGAAAACATGCATCACACTCGCTCTTCCTTGTCAACAGTGGAACACTTAATCCAAACACAACATAAAAGAAAGAATGCACGCATAGTAAGTGGTATGGGTGCAACAAACACTAAAAAAAACCTCACTTTTTTCTTTAGTCGTAAAATTGTGACCGAAAGGAATCACTTCACTTAGAGGACGGATTACTCCAAGATGAGTGGTGAAGGACTGCCACTTGAAGTGAACAAACACTCAAGATAAGACCCACAAAGGAGAGCACTCAAGTCTCACTAAACAGTCCTGCAAAATTTCTTTTCTATTTCAAAATTCAATGTGTTAATACATGAGGCAAGTCACCCTTTATATAGGAGAGAGTGACTTGGGGAGCAAGACTAGGAGGGGTAGGGGTGTGTCATTTGTGAGAAACCTTCTAGAAGGTAGGTCAAAGAAACCCTAAATCTAGGTGCACATGTCATGAAAGGTGGGCTTGACACAAACTCAATTTACTAAGTACACCTCTATTTATGCTATATGAAACCTAATCTACTAAAATTAAAAACAAAGAAATTAGCTAGTGCTCAGATCCCATCAATCCTCAGAGGATCAACAGGAGCATTATCATTGATCCCTAAATATGTGTTAAGTAAATCCAACTCATAAGCATTATCATTGATCATTTTAATCATCTAGAAGGGACCATTATCATGAGGCATGAGTTTGGATTTCCTTTGAGTAGGGAAGCGATCCTTCCTCAAGTGAAGCCAAACCTAGTCCCCAGGTTCAAAGATCAATACTTTGTGTCCCTTATTGACATGTTGCACATACTTGCGTACCTTCCTTTCTATTTAGCGCTTGATGTGTTGGTGCAAGTTTTTAATGAAAGATGATTTTTCAAAATCATCATTGCACAAAAACTCACCAGTACAGGAATATGATGTAGATCAAGAGGTGTAAGGGGATTAAACCCATACATAACCTCAAAAGGGGTGTCAGAAGTAGTAGAATTAACTACTCGTTTATAAGAAAACTCAATATGAGGAAGTAATTTTTCCCACACCCTAAGTGATGGAGATCAAGCTCAAGAGGACATGGAGGCCAATCAACAAGATCAAGAAGAGGTGGAGGCACAAATGGAGGACGCCCATGGAGGTCAAAGTCCACCTCAAAGGATTACAAGAAGCATGTTCAAAGCTTTGGGAGCTAGAGGACATTTATTTTCTCTTTTTGTAATTTCTTTAGTTGAAGGTGCTTAGAGGGAAACATTAGAAACCTCTTTTGTTTTAGCATCTTTTAGGCTTTAGTTAGGAGCTTTAGGAGGGGGGGTGTATTAGTAGATAGGTGTAGGTGTAGTTTTTGGGAGGTGTCATAGTAGAAAAAGGTCACACCTCCCATGTGACTTGTTTTTGGTGGGAATTTCAAATGAGTTTATTTGAAATTTCCCACCTATTTTTCAGCACCTTAGGCTATACATAGAGGTGCTTCCTTTGTAAAATTCAGATTGGAATTAATCTAAGAAAACTCTACTCAAATTTTGAGTGAACTTTGGAGAGCTTTGAGCCTTCTTCTCTAGTCTTATCTTGATGGATCATTGGAGTCCTCAAGTGGCGGCATCACTCTCATCTAGGAGCATTCCACACTTCTAGTGGCGAGATCATCCAACATTCTTCCATCTTCATGAGCACTCTCTTCTCCTTCCTTTCTTCTCTTTCTATTGTTTTTGTTAGCTTGTGTTCTTGAGTTTTGGTTTGGTGTTCTTGCTGTTTTTTATGAGTTTTGGTTCAGCAGTTTTATATTTCAGTCCATTCATCTTGTTCCTTTGCTTTTCTTACTCTTTTGTTCGGTTCAATTTGACTAAAATTGGTTCATCCAAATGAGTTTGGGATTTGGTACTAGTTTTTGGTGAGTTCTTGTCTTAGAACAATGATCCAACTCTAAGAAAAGTGCCTCTATAATGTCCAACTCAAGGTGATTCCTAAGAAGGTCAAGAACCTTTCTCTATATGGCTATTGGAATCACATCACTAAGGCTTCTGGAAATAAGGCATCTTAACATTTGGGTTAAAGTTCTATTCCCCACTTCTGTTTGACCGTCAGTTTGGGGATGACAGGTAGTAGAAAACAAGAGTTTAGTGCCAAGTTTGCCCCATAATGTCTTCCAGAAGTGACTCGAGAACTTAGAGTCTCTGTCAGATACTATACTTCTAGGAAGCCCATGCAATCGAATAGCTTCCTTAAAGAAGAGATCTGCAATATTGTAAGCATCATCTACTTTGTGGCATGGAATAAAATGGGCCATTTTTTAAAAACAATCCACTATCACAAAGATAGAATCCATACCCTTAGATATCTTGGGAAGGCCTAAAATGAAGTCCATAGAAATGTCTACCCAAGGTTTGTACGGGATGGGAAGAGGGGTATATAAACCATGGGGTTGCACCTTAGACTTAGCCTTCCTACGCGCTATGCACTTATCATAGAAGTTGTGTATAGATTTGCGCATGTTGGGCCAAAAGAAATGTCCATGCAATGTATCTAAGGTTTTTGCTACCCAAAAGTGTCCCATTAAACCACCCTCATGTGCCTCCTTTACAAGAAATTGTCTCAAATACCCTTGGGGCACACAAAGTTTTTTTTCCTTTAAAGAGAAAGTCATCATGTATGAAAATGGGTGAACCATATATGGGCTTGGCCCATACATATTTTTTAATATGAAAAAAATAACCATTTGATTTTTTTTAAAGGAAAACTATATTTTTAATTGAAATAATTTTATTACCCAAAGAATTTATACTTATTTTTTTATTTTTCTAATTTATTATTTTTCTAATATATTATTTTCAAATATTGACACTTAGTACAAATTTAATAACATGCAATCTTAATAAGATGAGGAAAAAAAAATTTACTCTCAAATTTTTGTACTGGTTTGTCTAATAGCGCAAATTTACTCTTAAAGTATTCTTTTGGAACATAGTGACTCTTGACTAACCCGTTGAATATTATTTGGAACACAACCACTCATAGCTAAAATCCAAGTATTTTTTGAACACTTAGTCAGTTGGTTAAAAGCCTAGTATTTTTTTTTAACGTAGCCAGTTCTAGCTAACCCATCAAAAGTATTATTTTGAATGCAACCACTCCTGAATAAGATCAACATTTGTCTAAACACTAGTGCAAAAAGAGGGTTTTACAACGTGTATAAACATCGATTTAAGTGGGAGCATCATCTACAAAAAGGTGGTGGCCATTTTGAAAATAAGATAAACATATAAACTACAGTTCTAATTATAATTGACGTATTTGAAAATAAGGCATATAGATTATGGTTTGGTTGACAATTGTCGCCTATAATGACCACAATAGACTACAGGTTTTTAGGAAAACGTCGCTTATACATGTGTCTACCATATAGACTACGATTCTTGGGTAATAATCGTCGTTTATATGTTTTTTTATTTCTCATTCCATGCTTTTTCGTCTTCGCGCTTTCTTCTCCGCTACTCCCATTGTTATCTTTTCTGCTAAGAGTGGGCAAAAAATCCAAATTGCCAAATCCAAATCCATATTACTTTTAATCCATTTAAATGGATTTATCTCAAATCCAAATCCATATTTTTGGATTTTAAGTACAATCCATTTAATTGGATATGGATTAGATATAGATTGAATACATTTTTGAATTATCCAAAGTCAACCTGACTCCATGCCGAGCCGAGTTGGCCCGGGCTAAAGTTGAGTTGATTCGATCCAAAGTTTAGCCGAATCGATCCGGGCCAAAGTTGAGTCGATTTGGTCCAAAGTCGAGCTAAGTCGATCCAAGCCAAACTATTTTCGAGTCGGTCCGGGCCAAACTCGAGCCGAGTAAACCCTGAACCAAGTCGAGCTGAGTGGGCCAACATTGGGCCCATGTCACGCTGATTCTGTCCAAGCCATGTTGAGCCAAGTCAACTCGGGCCTATGTCGAGCCAAGTCGGCCTGCGTCCCTATCGAGCTGAGTCGGCCCGGACCGATGTCGAGTTGAGTTCGCTCGGGCCAATCTCGAGTCGAGTCAGTTCGGGTTGATGTCCAGTTGAGTGGACCCGGGTTGATGTCAAGTCGAGTCGGTCGATGTCGAGCAAAATTATACTCTGACCGATGTCAAGCTGAGTCAGTCCGTGACAATGTCGAGCCAAGTTTGTATGGGCCAATGTCGAGCAAAGTCAGACCAGGCCCATGTCGAGTCAAGTAGGCCTTGGCCGATGTCGAGTCGATTCAGCCTGGGCCCATGTCGAGCCGAGTCCGCCCGATTTGATGTCGAGCCAAGTCAGTCTGGGCCCAAGTCGACCCAATTCGCATGGTTTCAAGTCTAGTCGACTCGACCCGGGTCCAGGTCTAGCCGAGTGGGCTCGGGTATAGATCTAGTGGAGTTAGTCCAGGTCTAGGTCGATTCGGCTTAGGCCCAGATCGAGTCAAGTTAGCATGTGTCCAAATTAAAATGAATTTAATCTAATTAACAAAGTTGATTTAAAGATTTAATCCAGTTTAAATAGATTTGAAAACATCCAAATAAATTTGATGTATTTAAAATGGATATGGATTTTAAATCTAATCCATGATCACTCCTATTTTCTGCAATCTAGATTGGATTTTAAAAAATCTAATCCATGATCACCCCTATTTTCTGCGATCTCTCCTTGTTGCCATTGCTTTCATTCCTTGTTATGTGTTTTCCTTATTGTTTTTATGTTGTTTTTCATACTTTTTGTGCTTTTTTAATAGATTTTTCTCCATTTTCAGTGTTGAACGAGTGGGTTCCTAAGTGTGATACTATTGCTCGTGTTCTCCTCGTTGTCGTTGTTGTGCATGACTAGTGAACCTCTTGAGCTTCTCCACAATCTTTGTTCCTTTACCACAACATTTGTCCACCATCTTGAGTTAACACAACTCAAATTTGTTCTCTCTTGAAAATTTTTGGCATCTTTTAGCAAGAAAAATAAGAACAAGATTGAAGAAAATATTTTAGGACTACCTACACTATAAGCGATACTTTTGTACATAAATTTCGCCTATAGTATTCTACTAGACTACGATTGTGTGACAATCGTTTATAATTCAAACTATAGACGACATGTGCATAGACTACGACTCTAAAATCGTCACCTAAGGCCTTTAAAAATCGTTGTTTAAAGACATTTTTACAGTAGTGAAAATGTGATCCAAGAATCATAAGAGTTTTCCAACTAGATAGGGTAGCATCTTATGAAATACAAGGTTTAAGCACTCTACTAGTTCGCTATTGAACATAATAGTGTTCTCACAAAGTTTTCTACAACTCAAATATATTTAGCAACATTACAAATTGTAAGTCTCCTTCTTACTCTTTTTCTTCTAGAAGGATGTTTGTATATAAGTGTTGAAGAAAAGAGTAAGTGTGAATTCCTTTTTGGCCATTAAGAAGATACAACTCATTTAAAAAAATTTCTTTTATTTGATCATCTTGGACATAAAGGATGCATTAAATGTGTTCCATTCATGCATGAAATCTTTTTCTCCTCTTGAAGCAACATTTGGATAGCTGGTAGTACTTATATATCATTGGTTATAGTGCCTTTACTTTGAAATTGTGTAAAGTGCAAAACCATACAAGTTAGATAGTCTTCTAAAGTAGATATGCGCGCGCCAGGGAGTTGTTGAGGCATAATAAGTTTAGCTCATATGCATTGAGATCTTTGTTGTTGACATATGCTTTTAGGGATCATTTTGGCTGATGCATGAAGGAAACATTACCTACAACATAGAATAATCATAAATATTGTTTTCATGAAGTAGAATGTTAACTTTAGTCCATGTGTTTATTCTCTAAGCAAAACAAAACTTATCAGATAGAAATGAGACTATAAAGTGTTATATCACTTGTGTCTTACATGATTTGTTGTAAATGAAATCATTTTATCTTACAGATGAAGTATGATAATATTTTATACTTTTTTCCTTAAGAACACTTAATAAAAATATGGGTTGTTGGATTTTTCTCTAACAATATCCCTTTTTTTATAGTGCTTAAAATAGTAAAGTTCAAACATGACATTTTCACAAATATGAAACATTTTGAACTCCATACAAACTCTCTCTCTCTCTCTCTCTCTCTCTCTCTATCTATCTATCTCTCTCTCTCACACACACACACATCTGTGTGTGTATATATATGTGCATATGATAAGTGTCATAATTAAGTAATATTTCATACAAAAAGACAAACACTTATGGACTTTAATTGATAAAATAGTTATAATTCAACCTCTACTTTAGGAATTTGAACATTTTTACATATTTTTGGATTATAAGATGAATATGAATGATTTATTCCCAATTTGTGTTAATTTTAGGAATTTTGGGAGGATATGGAGAGATAGAAAACCCTAGAGGAGGCAACCGTCAAGGAGAAAAACCCTGAATCTTCTTTTCTTACTTTCCATGCTTGTAATGGTCAATATGAGTGACTAATTCTTTCCTTTAGGATTGGGAGTAATCTATTCAAACTCTTATATATTGAGGTGATATTTATTTATAATATCTAGTTCTTGATTGATGATTGATATTATCATTTTATTCTCAAAGCATGAAACTATTCATGATTTTGATCCTTAAACTTGAGTGAAAAGTACTTATGAGTATCTAACCTAAATGATAATGCTTAACATATTTGAAAGATAAGATTTAAAATGTTAATTGATTTATAGAATTTGTTGGTAATGATAAGGAGTTTTAAAAATATGCAAAGAATCGACATTTAGGAGACTCTTTTGATATTTATATGTGCATCAATACCAATCAAGATGGAATGTTATATGTTTTTATTCATTGACACTACAGACGAGTAAGAAGGATTAACCTCATTTCCAATTTTCTCAATTGACTCATCCAAATCATTTACTTTGCTTTTATTTAATTTTCATGCAAACTTATGCCTTTAAATCAAATTATTGTATATATATATATATATATATATATATTCTTATACTTAGTGAATGCTACTATTAGGATTTTAAATAATTGTTCTTTGTGAGTTTGATATCCGTCCTTAGAGATAAATTATTACTTCTGACTCGGTACACTTGCTGTAAAAAAAAGTCCTCAATGTGTGTGGATATATATATATATATATATATATATATATATATATATATATATATATATATATATTCAAGAGAAAGACAATAGTAAGAGAAAGACAACATGGCCACAATATATTTGGATCTTGCACAACCAATGCTTGAAAATGATGGAACTACTTGAGTCAAATTTGAAAGCAGAGAATTTTAATTCATTTTGAACAATTCTTAATTTTCTTTTTCTACTTCCTGTCACATTGAGGACTATGTTTGATTCAAGTGTGGTGGAGAGTTTTACTTTAACTTTAGTTTTTTTTGTAAGTATTTTGTTTTTTCCGGATCTATTATGTGGTTTTACTGTTTTTACCATTTTGATTTTGTTCTTCTATATTAGACTGTGCACTTTTTGTGTTTTGTATTATAGAAGATAACCATCTAATATGTTGTTTTTAGTTGTTCTTGTCAAAATTTTAAGTTTTTCATTGTTGTTGTTACCTTGTAAGTAACCACTTTTTTGAATTTCGATGTACTAGACGATGTTTTTATGATCAAAAAATGTCTACCTACTAGTCATTTTTGTTTGACATGCCTTTTTGCATATATTTCCTCTTTAGTTAAACTTTTTAAATAGATTTTGGTTGTTCTTAGAAACTTTTTCATTAGATGATCATATTTTTTTTAAATTTTTAACTATGTTTTCTTTTATAAGAACACCTTTTAAATCATCAGTTTTAGTTAAAAGTTTTAAACCTGATTGACTTGTTTTTATGCTAGAGTTAGTGAGTCTTTTCATGAAAAATTAATCACTAGATCAGTTTTGGTAAAATGAACCTTAGTGGCTTGAGTTTATTTTTTGTGTGTGGTTCATTCAAGACTCTAAGTATTCCAGAACATGAACTGATTCTTTTTTATATTATTCTTGCACAAATCCTTTTGAAATGATTTAGGCCATTATTTATTTTTAGCTACTTAGTCAAATTATCAGACCTTATATGATTCACCCTTGTATACTTCTTTGAGTTTTTGTAACCTTTTCTTTTATGATTTTTAGCTCATTACATACCTTGATTTAACATATGAACATAAATAATTAGTTTTACCTTCCTCAATCAAAAGTCATATTATTCTTTCCAATACCTTGTATCTATCTTGAAACTAAGAAGACCATAAAAATACTTTAAATTTCACACTTAATAGAATTCTCATTATCTCGTAATGGATCAAACTAATTTCCTCATATTAAACTTTCTAATCACATTTCTATTATTAATAGTCTAATAAACTCACTAAATTAGATAACTTATATAAAACCATCTAAATGTATATAACTAATATAAATATTAATACAACACTTGGATAATCAATTATTATAAATCACATTTCTTAAAACATTATATATCTACATCTTATCTCTCTGGAAAGGTATACATAAGGTACCAACATTAAAAAAAGACCGACAATTAATTAACATTTGCGAGAAAGTTTACATACTCTACTCTCTTCGTACGAGGGTTTGATGTTTACCTACTCACACTATCACTTCCTCTAAAAGACCTCCAAAGCCTACAACTTTTTGACTCACCTTTTCTTCGTCCTCATGCTAAAAGATTGGTCCACCAACATGTGACATCTCATCACAAACTCATTCTTAATATTTAATATAATATATCAACAATATAAAAAATAGCAAATGATTTTTCATAATATTAAAAATTAAACTTCACTTGTTCATGAGATTAATCATAACAAATACCTAGGACTCAAACTTCAGATTTACTCGCCATTATTTTTAACGTTGTTTCAAAATAAAAATAAAATCATTAACAAAATAAAATAAAATCATACTTTATATATAGAGAGGTCAAAATAATATCCATGTTTCATACTGAAAGTGACAAAAAATTTATAATGGATTCTTGTAGCATTACCATTAATTATTCACATAAAAAAGCTGCATTATCATTAACGGGATCTAACGTACTCGTAAAAACAATTGGAATCTATTTATAATGTTATTTTTTTAGTATAAGTAACCCATAAGTAGCCGGAATAATTTGTTCAATGTTTGGACTTATTGTAGTAAAATTTGCAATGCCAAAAGTTTTTTGATATTTTGATTTTATTGTTAAATATTATTTTAACTATATGTTTAATTATTACCAGTTTTTGAATAATTCAACTACGATTAGACTAATGAACCATAAACTACTATATTTACCGTTAAAACGAGAAATCTGATTTTGAGAATATTATCAAATTAAAAAAAAATGATCAAATGGAGAAAAAAATTAAGTAAAATGAAGCATCATGGAATATAAACATCATCAGGTATCATGTTGATTTTGTGTTTTTTACTAACGCGAAAATTAATATCCAATTTAGATAAACTTCTCAATAAGCATCTATAGATAAAGAAAATAAAATGATACAACAAACTAAAGAACTGGAATTAGTTATAACCAACTAATGCAGGGGTTTTTTTTTTAGAAGCTCTGTTTATTTAATTTTTTCAAAACTTATAGTGTATAAAAATTACTTTAATTTATGAAAGAATTTTAATATATTATATCTACTTAAATTTTGTTATAAGTGTACTACCGGGCATCCATATTCTCTCATAACGGTTAAAACTCATTAACAATGGATCTTAAACATAAAACTAAAAGGATTAGTTCAGACATCACACAGCATTAAACTTATATAAATATCTTTTCAGAAAGTATTTCCACTCACTTAATACTTTACAATTTGCTAATTATTTAAATTTTTAAATATTTTTATTTAAGTGTTGAAGAATCTTTTACATATCTACTTTTACTATTAAAATTTGACATTCTTGAATAGATCGACTCATTCACTCAACTTCAATTTTCTATCTCGAACGATTCAACGTCAAAGTAATAAGAGTAAGTATTTATCTGAAGCTAAATCCTTTTTTCCATGATTCCATGGGGAAACTAATACAATATTTTATGTACAAAGTGGTTCACTTGTTCTCTAGATCATATAAACTCTGGTTCACCCATCATGGCACTGGGCAGCATTAATTAGTAACTAGCACTAGCATATACATAAGATATTAAACAAGACGATGATTTGAGCACCTGTTCACATAAGAGTTGAGGTTGAAAAAGGTCTCAGTTTGAGAAATGAGTGGGAAAGGAAGGATCACATGAATGAGCAGTCCATAAAGAACTAAGAGTGCGAAGACGATGGAAGTACTCCCCCATAGCCAGCAAGCCTTGAGCTGCTTGCCCAGTTGTTAGAATCCTTGACATGTAAAGCAGAGTTTGCTGCCTAAGGTGATCTGCCTGTGGAAGAAGGGAATAAATTCAACAAGAGCTTTCAACTCAACAATAACATTGTTGCAGGCTTTAGCAGTAAAAAACAATGCAGAAACACCACACTTCTACTTGCCTACAAAACAATAAATAAAACACATTTCTACATAGAAACAAATTCTAATGTTTACATTGGCACAAAACCAACAAAATATGAAGGTTGATCATAAATTATATTCTATTGTTTAATCCCATATTTGAGATTTCCTTCTGAGCATAAGAAGGTATGTTGGAAATTCGAAGACCACATATATGTTTGATTGCTCATATTAATTGAAGTTTTAAATTTGGCATCTAACTTAAGCACTAACTCTCCCTACCTATGGACGAGGATCACAAAGAAGTTTCATCTTATACATCATTTTCATTACTCTAATGTAGGTACTTTCTTACATGAACCATGCATATTTTGTCCCTATTGGGGACTGTTTCTTAAGACCATGTTTGCAATTTCAGAAAGGCTTTTAAGTATACTACACATAATGTCCCATGTTTCCCATCATATGACCGAGTAATAACAAACTCCTAACATGTTAAAATATTTGAGGCTACAATCATTACCTGGTTTACAAAACCTTCTAGTGCTTCACCTTTGTCCATGGCAGCAGCCATCTCAAACCCGTAGTGTCCTATAACTAAGGGATCTGATGGAATGTTGTGGACTAGACTCTGCTGGAGTTTGTCCAATCCAAGTGAAAGGGCATCTTCAGCTTGCTGAGACGAAAGCCGGAGGTTGTTAATACTCACAATTTGTTGATCAGTCAAAGGCTCAAGCTGTGGAACAATAATCTGAAACAAAAGGTCAAGTAGTTTTAACAAGATGCAAAACCGTAATATGAAAATTGAGAAATAGTAACATCTCGAAGAAAATATGTTTATGCAGTGACAGTCCAAAACACAAGATTGAAAAGATATTTTATTTTAGCAACTACATGTACCATATCAAAAGTATTGGATAACTGAGATAAGAGATTATAATAACACTTTCAACCAAAAACCTTAAGACAATAGGTTTGTCAATCATTTTCCTTACATGTTCTTGAACATTCTTATTTTTACTTAATTTTAGGACTCAAAATCACAGTTAGATTCCTAATTCTGTTTTGCACAATAAAGGAACAGAGAACAAAATAAAAAAGTTGTTAGAAGGACATGTGGATGTACATTTAGAAGCTGCGATGGACGAGATCCTCCAATCCAAAGAAAAAGGCGTTCCACTGATGCTTTCCATGCACCAGAGATCAAATAAAAGACATCGGCTTTTGCTGCCTCTGCTTTCATCCTGAAAAGATTTGAGTAGTGGCTCAGGCAACTCTCAACAAGTAGATGAAGCTGCATATCAGATTCACGAGTTTGTAATGCATTTCTCAGTTCTTCATTTTGTCTACAGAGCTCTTCAATCCATTGTCCATATTCGAGTTCAAACAAGGCTATCCCTGCTTTACAAACAATGCTATAGAAACTTAATGCTTCAGACACTTAGAAAAAGTACTTATGTAATCACAAATTAAATGACATCTGACAATTCCACAAGACAAAGTGGGATAAACATTAGAATATTCATATACCTGCAGTTCAATATGAAATACTTTATTTTCTCATATACTTGGATCACTGAGAAGAATTTTGATAGAATCCAACACAATATTAACTGCAATATGCTAATTTGGGACACTAGAAGTGTCTACTAAGAAGTTTAAGAAATAAAGATTCCATCAATCTCGCATCTAAATGTAACATACATAAACAAACAGACTATATCATATTAGGCTTTATAAAAAAACAACAAAGAATTTATGAAGGGTAATTATCTAAAAGAGGATACGAAATCACGAAACACATCCAAAAGGGAAATATATTCACACTTCCCTTTGTGAAGATAACACCAATTTGACTTTTGGTCGAAAGATATTGACAACTTATCTTGAAAATCATGTGAAAGTCAAGACTATGCATGATACCATAAGAGGGAAGGGCTATGATCGTGGCAGTGGATGAGGCACAGACAAATATGGGGAAAGATCAACTGACACCTCTTACAAAAAACTTTAAAGATCTTTCCACAACATGTGATTCAGAAAAAAACAAGAGGATTGATTTTACAACCGTTAACTTCCATTGGAGGTTGAAGAGTTTGCTCAAGTAACCATGACTTAAACTAAATAAAATTGGTCATTGACTTCCTGATGTCATTCTGTCAGCATTATTGGTGAAAAAACATTCAATGACTTGAAGCAAATCTGTGTTTGATGCAGGCAGCAAAATGAATCGTAGAGGAATACTAAGAACAATCACATAAATACCTGACAAAAGTATCATTAAAGGAAACCACAGAGGCGTGTATTTCATCTAATACAGGCTCAAACATAACCCATAAATCAAACTGCAACTTCATCTAAAAATACAAGAAGAAAGTAGTACACAAAAAATAACTAAGAAAATAACATTTTGAGGAAACTTGAAAGTTAAAACTGAAACTAAGAATCTCCAACCTGGGTTAATTGTTCCAGATGATCCCATATAACTAAGATCTGGTGCACTGCGTATGTACATACTCTGCAAGAAGACATTTTAGTAAGTGCTTGAACACATATTGAAATAAAAGGCATAAATAAGAACGATGATTTTTTGGTTAAGATCACCTGCTTTTTTGCTTTCTCAATCTCCAATTCCAATTGCATAAGCTTCACACGGCTTGTTTCTAATTGCTGAACATAAGCCTATTAATTACATAAGAAAGAATCAGATTATGAACACTAGCTAACTTCCCATAAATTCAGTTTTTACTACCTTCTTCCGCAGCCGACATTTTCGTGCAGCCTCACGATTTTGAGCTTGACGTCTTAGCACCTACACATAAATACTCCTTAAATAGAATGCCAAAATATTCAATAAAAAACATTCATGTTTGATATCAAGATCTCCAAAGCATTAATTTTAGTTTCTTGTGAACATTCAAATGTGTGAAAGAAACCATGTACCCTTCCATGTTATCTACAGTGATTAAAATGAAAAAGCCTGTAGAAGATGAATATAGAATAGCATAAAAGAAATATGCAGTAATTAAATCCATTACCTTACTATCAGCTTTCTCATTAGTCTCTTGATCATCTCCAGAAGGTTCCCTTGATTCATGAGGAGTACATTCAGACTGAACACCATGGAATTCAGTGTCGTAAACAAGTATTCCCATAAAACAATGCTAGCTTAATAACAGAAGAGAAATTCCTATGCCTTTTACCTTGTTCTGCATGCTAGACTTCGTCATGAACATTGGCGTAGCAATTGAATTCAAGCTTCCATCAATTTTAAAGGTGTCCCCCCACATGTTCACTTGATGGAATGGATCATATATACCCATCCTTTTCGCGAGGACTAGTTGAGTCGATGAAGAGTTCATATACTATACATCATGCAAAAGGAAAATTCATATATCAAATTGGATAACTAATGCAATGTAGACAAAATAAAATGGTGGAATTTAGACTTGATCTGCTATATAATTTGAAAACTGGATGCTGGGTTTGTTGCGTGAAATTGAATGAAACTTCAACATGAGGAACAACAAGATAGAGAAGTCTACCATGGTTTATGTCCTGTTATCTCTAGGATTGTCCAAAGGAAATAATTATTTTCTAAACCATACTAATGAATAAAACAAACATATTTGAATCAAAAGCCAAAATTTAATTTAGAACTTAGATGAAATTCTCTATGAACTCCTTTTAGGAGTCAAAAAGATAGCTTCTCCATAAATTAAAATTAATTTTTGCATGTAAAAGTTACCCACAAGGTTGATTTTAATTTGTAAAGAAGTTAATCTAACTTCTTTTATTTTTCTCTACTAGAAGTATATATGGTGAATCTTGTCTAAACATTCCCTTAATATGACTCCATTAACTAGATCAGAAGCTTGATTACTCTTCTCTATCCCAAAAGTAAAATGCAAAACAGAGAAAAGAGGACTTATAGAGTAATACTATCAGCAATTCAGTCCTAAATTTGAAACACAAGAAACTCATAATATACGACAAGTTTCAAGTTTGGTAAGTTGAATTGTTGAAATGGGAATCGAACCTGAGCAATCCAAACACAGTTTAGAACAGAAACGAAAAGTATAAGTAGCTAACTAGCTGGGTAGAATCTGCAAGCACCAATATTTTGTATTAGTCCATGACAGACCCAAATGAAATGAATCCCCAAGAAATTTTATATACACACTAGCATTATTCTTCTGTATGCCAGCAAATTAAGTAAGCAACGCACTAACTGAAGGGAAACAGACGAAAGTTTAATTCTAAATAAACAAAACATCATTCCTCTTAACTTTTTTTTTTCTACAGGTGTAAGAAAATCTACTTTGATGTGTCAACTTGCTAATGTAAAGTTATGTTTCCACTGTAAGGGAAAGACTAGGGTCTAGGAAAACTTAGCAGTGCATTAAAAATCAAAAGCAAAAGAAAAATAGAGAAGAAACTACCAAATTCACAGCTTTTCTTATTCAGTTGATAGTGATCTTTGACTAACATGAGTTGTGAAGATATTATTTCTACTTTCAAGTTTTATGCCATAAATTAATGATCTTCTGGAGCATACAGCATGAAGGTGATACTAAGAATCGAAATAATAATATGTTTGGATTAGAAGAAAAGAAAATAGAAAAAAAAAGACACGGCTAATAATATATATACTTTTTTTCCACTGAAGAAAAAAAACTTTTAGAAATAAAATTTTAAATTTTTGTCCGTTCAAAATTCTAATTTTTTCTCTTTCCTCAGTTTTCCTTTCTCTATACCAATGAAACGATAAAGTAGTAGCTCACTTCATAAAATTAACTCATTTTAAGTCAAAGACGAATCTGTATCGCAATATAAACTGAAAACATGTTCTCTCTGCATAGGAAGACTCAAATTCACAAACGTATATGATTGTTTCTCTTCCCCATTCCACTTTATTTTTAATACCAAATCCATTCCACACAAGACAAGTCTTTTAAGCGTTTTAATTTAGAAGAGAAGTTAATTTTAAAATAAAAAATATATTTTTATTCTTATAATTTGAAGTTTTATGAGATTATATAGGTTGTTCTTATATAAACAACATTAATTTATGGAAAATATGACAACAAGTAACTTAAATCCGGCATCCACTAGCAATTGTAGTACTGAGTAGGAAATGAATTGAGTTATTGGCATATATGGAGAAGTGGTGAGAATCCAAAGAATGAATGATAGTATAAATGACCTTATCATGTTAGGTTATGAAAGGAAAGTAGGTAATTAAATTGTTTAACAAAAGTGATACCAATGCACCTTACACCTCAACAATTTGATAATAAAATCAAAGTAGAGTTAATTGTGTTGTTGATCACACCCATCTCAAATTATCAACCCGTAGATTCGTCTGAACTTGTCCCTTTCCACTTCACATGGAAAAGGTGTATTGTGCCTCACAAACGACACCCCAAAATGCTTTTTGTAAAGAAGATAAGAGATTTACTTAAAGTAAACAGCTTCCTCCTTTATTTCATTCTTTTTCTACCTCTTTTTCATCACCAAAAAAGTGTTACAGTGAACTCAACTTAACCAATAATTCCCCTCTGCCTCAATTGTTTCTGTTCTGACTTTAACCTCATACCTCATCTGCATTTTCTTTTCCTATCATGCCTTCTTTCAATCCACTCCATCCACCATAAACTAATCTTGTTCGTGTTATTATTCTTGTCATTTCTTCAATAAATTTTCACATAGATTGTATCAGAAAATCTAATTATAAGTATGAGAAAATTGAGCAATGTATAATAAGAAATTCATTAACACGAGTAATTGAATGATCTTTTAATCTGCTGTCTCTAAATTCTGGGCTAGGTTGTGATCCCTAGATATATGGTAGCTATTAATGTAACTTTTATTTTATTTTTTGCACCTAGGTTGAGGGGTAGGGGATATTTTTGTGAGTAATAAGATACTCAGAAATGATATTTTTTAAAACAATTAGATCAGACAGTGTGTGTTTTATATGAAAAAGCAGAACCTTAGCAGATAAGTTTTATTTGGAGTTTAATAACCGAGTATGTTCCTAAACATTATGCGAATTTCATATTATTTTTCCAATTGAATTTCTGAATAAAAATTAATTTTCTGCAATTACCTTTTTACGCATAAAATGACGGTTTTCAAGACTCCATTAATTTTTTATTTTTTTTGCATAATTAAAGACCCAATAAAAAGTTCACAAATGATTGAAAGAATTAGCCGTTGACTAAGCATATTTAACCACATATTTTTCCCGATTTTATTCAGTCATTCTCATGTATGTAAACTATACTCACCTTATTGCAAATGAATTTGGAGAGAATATTTCTCAAAACATGTATCCTGATAATAATTTTTAGATGGAAATAGTTTCACAAAACTTCAAACTAATATATATAGAAAATATCCAAACTTTTATCCCTAAAACTCCATAAATAATTTGAACGGTATAACAACAATATTTAATTTTAGCTTGAATGATTTACCTACCTTCTCTCATTCATTCTACATCCGCAATTTCTTTGTCATCAGTACATCCTGTGGGCATCTTTCGATTGAGTAGATCAAGAAAGAGACAACATGTCATTATCCTCTCTTTTTTTTCTTCCAACAGTAGAAATGTCGCAGTTACGTATCATACGTGAGAATGAAAAAGTAGTTTCAGAGACGAACTCTTATTCACATAACTCTCAACTAAGGAGTTTGTTCTGATATGTCTAATAGTTTCACGTCGCTTAGGAGTCAAGTTCAGGGGCAATTTAAATATGTCTTCCTCCTTTAATCTCTTAAGACGTCTTTTAAGGAAAAATCATGACAGAGCTCTGAGTTTCAAAGCGAACAATACCCTAGATACAGTAATTGACATTAATGATGCTAATGAGGTAAGAAAAGTTCTTTATTATTTCTATGTTCATGCTTTCTTCGTGAGAGAGGAAATACTCGACTCTAGACTTAAATTCTTAAATTTATCTTGTCATTGCCAATATAAAGGGAATCTAGGTTAAAATTTGGGTAAAAGAAAATATGTTTTCAAGTGTCTTGCGACCAGCATTTCAACTTAAAAAAGTTAATTTTGAAATTCTTAAACGACAAGGTATAAATAGTTAAAAGATGACCATATTTTAGCTTCTAGAAATACATGAGTTTGTTTATGGTAGGCTTAATCTTAAGATAATGGCAGAGTATTTGGAAGACTTTAAAAAAAATCCAACTATTTGGGTGCAATTGAATTAGAGCCATGTTCATGGTAGTGATCATTTTGCACTCAAAGAGAGAGAGAGAGGGAATAACACATTGAATTCTTTGAAGAAAAACTTATAAACAAAGGTAAAGTCCTTGCAGTTTGATAAAGGTTTATTGAAAAATTGGTCAAAGTCATAACATGTTTCAATTGAGATGAACTCGACCATTAAGTCAAAGCAAAACAAGGACCCAAACTCTTGGATCTTTTCCCTCTAGGTAAACTTGGACGAATGGGAGGAAACCTCACCGAGAACCCAAGAGTACTCAAAATCATTGATCAAAGGAAACTTATCTTTATTCTTCCTCTTGACAAAACTTGGTTCTAAGGCCTCCACTATGTCTTAGGAGGAGGCTTTTCGTTTTCTCGTAGGAACAATGATAACCCTATTTTACTACGACTTGGCCGAAGCCACCACAATGATAGTCACGACAGGAAGAGTAATCTTCTCCGAAGAATCCTCTATAACTCAAAATGCCCAAGTACAACTAATTGAAGGGTTGTCTTCGATGGGAGCAATCTTCAATATATTCTTCTCAATTATTTGTTTTATTTAATTTCAAATTTGTAACACTGTTATTGGTAATATGTTGGAACCAGGACTAATATTGTGATTGTGAAATTCTAAGTGCCAATAAATACAAACCTCGTTACTCTTCCAAAGAATATAATTATAACATTTGATCCTATTTAAATAATCTTTCATCCACTAACATGATGTTTAATACCTACCCTTATTACCCTTATTAGACACACATACTTTCTTCATAATATTAATTAAAATTATTCTTATAAGGTCTAGAAACAAATTTCTTCTTCTCTGGATTTGTCGGCTTCTCGCTCTTCAATCTCGGTTTTGGGCTTTTGACTATATATTTCATTGTGTTGGGCTTGGGTTTGGATATAAGTTATTGACTTTCGCTCGCTGGATTGGATCAATTTGAACTTTCGGTCTCTGGTCTCAGTAACATTTTATTCACTCTACTTACCTCTTGGGTTTATCACCTATTTATAGTACTTCTTATTGAACCTTAAACCCAATTGAACTTTTACTCTTTGTACCTAATATTCATTAAACATACTCTTTTGTGTTTGAGCCTATTTAATGTGTTTTGCTACAGTATTTTACTATTTAATTATTTATTTATTTCTATTTAATTTTCATTCTTATTGTCAACCTTGACACCTTTCTGCCCATTCGACCTAAACCTTTCAATTTTTGGATCATTTGACTTGTAAAAAACATTTTCATTGAAAGTACACTATGGTTAATATATAAATCATCCTTTCCATACTTAAAGGATGCAATTTGATTTTAAAAATTTAACAGTAGTATGTCTTAACCCTTTTTGTTACAAACAAACTTTTATAAAAGATGTTTTTTCTCCACCTCTCCACTACCTTTCATCTTTTATATTTGGACAAGTTTTCTCACAAACATATGTATAAAATTAATTTATACAAAAAAAAAAACTCATATTTAACGTTGGCATGCGCTAATAATTTTAATTATTCAAGATTTTTTTTTCTTTTGTAGATGCAATACAAAATCTCTCACAAATATATTCTTATTTTAAAGTAAGCAAGTTTTTTCTTGAATTTGAGATAAAAATTGGTAGGTGATTCATATTAACGTGTCCATGTTTGATCCAGTATTGTTCTGGTAAACTTCCTAGGAGAAAAAAAAAACCCTAAATGGGCATCTGATTAATATTGCATTATGAGTACCAGCTAGGACATGGAAGGTTTTGATTACATCAAATTTGCTTTAAAGATATGAAAAGAAAAAGTTAAAAGTAAATTAAGACATAACTACTTTGTTTAGTGGTGCCCCCCATGATACCTGATCATTTACTAGTTAATGCTATTGCTAAGCCTTTTTTTCATACCCCACTTGAAAGAATTTCTCCACTATAATAATCTCCTCTGGCTTATTAATTAGTTGTGTCTATCATGTGTTGGAGTAACTTTAGTAAATAATTTATTTATTTATTTGTATAAAAGAATTTCATGTGATGGATGGAGATAAACAAGATTAATTTATATTATTTTTCTCTCTATTTATTTTTTAGTAAAATACAATAATGACAACAACAATATTAGGACAATGTAACTAAGTTAAGAAAAATAAAATTCTTAATATATATATATATATATAAATATCTTATTGTTATAAATATTAATAATTCTTAATTCAATAAATCAGTCAATAATTGTAAGTTCTCTATATAAATAAGTTTGATCTTGACATATACATCACGAACTAATATATATATTCTTAATCTAAATGATTTTCTTGAAAAAAATTGAAGTTAAATAAGTTTTTCAAACTTACATAATATTCAATATAAGTTTGAGATTAGTTAGTCTCGTCTTGATAAAGATCAATTATAATAAAGACTTATTCTTATAATTTATTCGTTTTTATGACACTCACAACTTGATAAAATTAGTCAAAAATTCAACATCTCAACTATTTATGATAACTTTTAATTACATCATAACTTAATCAAACTTTATTGGTGTTCTATTTTATATGAAAAGAGACAAGAGAAGTTTAAACATTATTCGTAATATAAAAAAAAAGCTTTATACATTTGAAATATTTTATTAAATTATTTAATTTATACAAAACATATTTATATTTTATTTTTGGATTGTAACTTATATAAAACACTACAAATTAAATATAAGAAAAACATAAATAACATTAAAATTAAAATAAAGTGTAAAAGTCAAAAGACGTTATTAGAAAGATAAACATAAAATATTAACAACGGTTAAAAACTCATTTAATAATAAAATTTTAATTATTTTTGAAAATAAGATATTTTCAGTCATATTTAATAATTATCGTCATGTTAGATATTTAATAATTGTTATTTACAAAACTAGTATCAAATGTGATCCTGCCGGTTGACCTAGCGTGAGAGCGTTGTCTCGTCACGAACCTCCTCACCAGCTTGACTCCACGTGACTCTCAAGTTCGCACCACAGAAAATCTCTCTGAGAACCTGAAAACACAAAGTGGCGCCTCTGCGGCCGGTGGCACTCCGACGCTCAAGTCAGTGACAGGAACACCCAAAACTCAGAGAAAATATGCTCTGTAGAATCGTACTAAAGGCACACAACCCTAGCAGAATGAGCCGTAATGAAAATGTACATCTGCAAATTCTGTTAAGTTTACCTTTATAGCTAGGTTTCTTTTCTCTCCAGACCGTTATGCTTTTGGACGCGTGGCTCCAATCCAGCCCTGCACGTGTCGCCATCTGGGTCGGGATAGCAGGTAGCGCCCAGCCCTACACGTGTCGTCATCTGAGCCAAGATAACTCGAGCGTCATTTCTCTATTGCTCCCAGCCCTACACGTGTCATCATCTGGGTTGGAGTAACTGGTAACATCCAACCCTACACGTGTCGTCATCTGGGTTGGGGCAACTTGAACGTTATTTCTATGTAGAAACCAGTCGCGCGGCTAAGTCCTCTACTCAAGGAGTAAGCTAGCATGCGACATGCTCTGGAACACCACCTGACAAGGCGAGTATCGGGTGCAGCAAAGTGCACCATCTCTGTGATATTGCTTGTCGCTTAATGGCACCCTCTTTATCGCAGTGCCATGCATGTTATGGCTGAGGAAACCTTGCCTTCAACGAATGTCCACTCTGGGAATCCTGTCGCTGATAGGCAAGATGTTCCCTTCAACCCACACGCCCTTCACGCCCTATGCTGGCGCAACAATCACCTTACTGAAATTATACGCTTGAACTTACTCTTCCGAGCCTTCAATAGCTTCTACTGAGTTTACTGAGAAATCCGGCGATGTGATCCTCGCGGTGGTGTCGGACTACCTGATCTCCTATTGCCAAACACGTCGATGACAGATAAACCTGACGACAACCGACCATGTTAACTACAGAACGCCAGTTCCATGAACCGACGACTACACTCACCTCTGAACCATCCATCTTTCTCTTGCCCACGTGTTCCGCTGAGCATGCCCCACATAGTCACGTGCAAGACACGTCAGCATACCCGATGACCTGGTCGGTACAAAATGTGTCATGATTTTTAACAATGATGGTCGTAAATATCATTCAATGTATAATATAAAATAGTTGGAATTATAATTGTTGTGATTTTGCATTTTTTTTTCAATTATTAGCTTTGATTTATGGTTACTTCAAATTTATAATATATATATATATATATAATTCTTTTCAAGTTTATAAAACATATAAAAATAATTTTAAATAAATAAATAAAATTTAACTTTTATAAAACATATAAAAAATTAATTTATTATAATAACATATCTATCATATATTAATTTAAAAAATTATTTATTAATAATATAAATTATTTTAAAGAATAATAATTTTTTTAATATTTAAAGTAATTAATTGTTTAGCTAATGTACGAATTAAAGTGAATAAATTTATGTTAAATATAGAATGGGTGTGACCGACGCTAGTCATGCATTTAGGGTAATAAAACCTATCATCACCAATAATAATTATGATATACTTATAACCGATTATAACTTGTTTATTATTAATAATATTTTATTTATGTACATTAATTTTAAATAAATTTTAATCTAAATGTAATTTGAATAAATACTAATTGATTATAATAGAAAAATAAAATTATAATTTTATCAATTAGGACTTAGAATATTTTTAAATTTTTTAATTATAACTTGTTTTCGAATGGGTGTTGAGGTCTAGAAAACGATTATCTTTTTTCTTCATTCAGTCGATTATTGTTGTACTTAACTTCTTGATTCATTTTCTTCCGCTCGGTCGTCTGGTAACACAGACTAAGATGGTACCTGCAGAAGACATTCCTATGATCAAGTCAGTCTGGGTGTCGACATTTGGTTGTCAGAGTACTGTAGATAATGACGTACCTGGTTTTTGGAATCTGTGTTATTTATATTACCTTAATGGGCCTTCGTTGGTGGGTCAAATTAAGATATTGGTTCCTGTTTAGGGTTGTGCTAAACAACTCTTAACTATGGATTAACCCTGCTGCCTTGGTCAACCTATGGCTCGTCGTCATGGATCGGTCAGCCATGTGTCGTCGCGTGACCTCTTTATCGTGGTCGAGTGTTGGATGGTTCGTGTTCTAACCGACTCAGTGAGTCGTCCGCTCGGGCCTCCGTTTGCAGAGTCTCAGGGCCCGAGCGACTCTTCTTCTCCTTCACACGGTCTTTGAATGACTTCAACATGTCGGAACTTCTCTTTTTGCTATTGCTGCGACAAATAACAAAGCGTTAGTCAAAATTTAAAGAAACGACCGAAGGTCTAAAGGTGTTAACATACCCTCAAAGGCCGCTTCTCGATCGGACTCTATGTACAAGGACATTAGTGGCCGAGCGGGAAGTTTTCTAGGGAGGCTATCAAAGAGGGCAAAAATCTCCTGCTCACCAGCACTCGGGTTGACCGGATGAGGCCAATCCTTTATCTTTGTAGGATTCCTAGTCTAAGACAGAGGAAACCTAGGTTGGTCGGCTGCGTTGAAGAAGTGTGACATACCCGCAGGCTTCACAAACACTTTAAAGAACCTTTCTTTAAAGTTCTTGTAGGAAGTCATCAAGGTTTTGAACAAAATGCTACCCGCCCGACTGACTAATAAATGTCAGCCGACAAGGTCGGATGGGTGAGACGTATAGAAGTGCAAGAAGCAAGACGCAGCAGGACGTACACCAAACATTTGGCATACCACACGAAAGGCTTGCATGGACGCCCACGTATTCGGGTGCAACTGACTTAGCACCACGTTGAGTGCCTGAAGGACGCCCATCGTGAACATGTCAAAATGAAGCGACACGTGCAAGTTAGAAAAAATACAACTATACATGAAGAAGAAAGGGGGTTCGGTGGACGACCGTTCCCTATATACGCGGTCAACGAGCAAGGACTGAATGATAAGAGGGATCCCGTGACAAAAGCCTTCAAAACAGAGACGTCCGTAAGGAAGATGGATGTGATCCCAAACACTTTGGAATCAACCCAGTTAGGTCCCTCATGAGGGCGTGACCGCTCAGATCAGATTGACCGGTCAAATGCACTGCCCGCATCATCACCCCTCACTTCCTCCACTCAGGGGCAATGGTTTGAATTGCCCTGATCGAAAGAATTTTGTTAGAGGAGGAAATGGATGAAGAAGACGAAAGATGAGGACGAAGGGGGTTCGGGAAGAGGAGAGGGAGTGACCAAAGAGGATGATGTAGGATGAGAATGAAAAGACATCACTAACTTGGGAAAACGAGGAAAGCAGCACAAATCGACGATAGCCATTTGGGACTCAGAGCGCAACGTGAGTAACGAAGTGTGAGAAGCCACTGTTGACAGCCTCTATTTATAGCTCGAAGACGTCTTGAAAACCCAAATGTCACAAAAAACTCAACCGTTGGATCTACTTGATCCAAAGGTCCACGTTATTTTGCGCCCAAAAACCCCCTCATAAATTCACGTCACGTCACTCGTCCAGACGTTGTTTTCAGTCACATCACCCATCATTACGTCACCGAGCGACACACAATTTTCAGACTCTTCGGCTCTATCAGCCCTCGAGCCTGGGGGGCAAGTGCATTGACACGACCGGACGACTCACTGAGTCGGTCAGAACTCAAACCACCAATCGACCATGATAAGGAGGTCACGCGGCGACACGTGGCCCGACCCATGATGACGAGCCATGAGTTGACCAAGTCAGCAGGATTAATCCATAGTTAAGAGTTGTTTAGAACAACCCTAAACAGGAACCAGTCTCCTATTTCGACCCACCAACGAAGGTCCATTAAGGTAATATAAACAACACAGATTCCAAGAACCAGGTACGTCATTATCTATAGTACTCTGACAACCGAGTGTGGACATCCTGACTCATTTGATCGTCGGAGTGCCTTCTGCATGTACCATCCCAGCCTGTGCTACCAGACGACCGAGGGGAGGAAGGTGAATCAAGAAGCTAGGTGCAGCAGTGACCAACCAAGTGGATGAGCAAGGCAATCGTTCTTTAGGCCATAACATCCGTTCGAGAACATAACTTATACATTTTTGTTTCACAATAGCCAATCCAACTTTCAATTTGAAATTAATATGGATATTCAATTATTACTGTACCGTCCCGTTCTCGGGCGTTGACCAAAGTCAAAAGTCAACATATGGTGGGGCCCCTCAAGGGACCCAAGGAAGAAAGTCAACGAATTGACCACTTGAGGCGTCGCCAAGGTGTAGGCGACGCCAGATGTAGGCGTCGCCAAAAGGAGGCATCGCCAAGTGTAGGCGTCGCCAAGAGGAGGCGTCGCCAAGTTAAGGCATCGACGGTATCACCCCCCGATACCCATGGGTAGGAAAGACCGTGGAGGGGGCGACACCGCGAGAAGCCTCAGTACCCAAGGACAGTAATAAAGAGAAGAGAAAGGTGGCTTCAAGGCTATAACTCTAGTACCAGTAGGGAGTAACCTGACTTGTGAAGTACCCATGCCACCGCTGGGAAACCCTGGGACAGATACGACCCATGAGAGGGCCACGCCCAGGGGAGAACCACGTGCATGGTACAAGAGAAAAGTAAATACGCTCCCACAGCAACTGATTAGAGGCTGGGACGCATGGGTTGGCGCCCAGAAAATCATCCCTTTGCGCAAATGCACTCCAAGAAGGAGGACTTACACAATGGATTATCCCTAAGTTGGGTTACGATGTTGTAAGGCCCTCCACGAAGAGTAACGATCAAATCAGAAGAACACGTGGCAACAAGCACTGAAAACATCAAGGCTTTCCTAAGGGTTCGCTAAGGTACGCGTTAATTCAGTTAAGTTTCGAATGTTTCAAGGCATGTTTTTATACGCTTTCAATGCGCTGTAACGCGCTTTAAATGTGAGAGGTGTATAAAAAGGGGCCTTGGGACGTTTGAAAGGGATCCGAGTTTTAACCTAATTCTCGCAGTTTTCACACACACGTAACCCTAGTTGTTTAGCTGCGCACCCACTGTACGCACAGACAATTAGGGCAACACAGTATTAGCCACTCAGTATTATTCGACCACCTTCAGAACAGGCAGTCACGGTGTTCCGATATGGAGGTGTGTCACCTTTGATGTTTCTCGCTAGTTGACTTGATCGTCGGAGTGCAAACGGTCGCGAGGGTGCCCCTTTGTTCACTTCTTTTCAGGTACTCACAGACGGAGCAAAACGAAGGTGCCCTAGTTCGCAAGGACGACCCACACATAAAGACGACCTTGGTCAACCGACGAGAACAATTACACTCAAAATTTGTTGTGAACAAGCAATCCCAATTTCAATTTGAAATTTCAATTATAATACGTACATTCTTTTTCAACAAGCAATCCAATTGAATTTCAATTATTACATGTTCTTGCACAATTGAATTGCAAAACAAATTGAAATGAAAAGTTAATTTGAACTATACCAATTGTAAAGGAAAATATTAGATGAAATTGAACAATAAATCAGGTTTGAAACTAGAATATAACTTGTTGTTTATGGTTTTGGTTGACTAAAAGTAATAAAGAATTTAATTTAAGTGGACATAAAGATGTGATGACCTAAAAACGAAAAATAGAAATTTTCGTAATAGGGTTGATACGTGTCAGATTTCAGTAATATTTTATATTAAAATACAAAAACTTATGAATATTAATTGGTAAAATAACTATAAAATAACTCTTAATTTATGAATTTAAACATGTTTACATATTTTGTGATTTTAATTTGAATAAAACCGATTTATTCCCAAATTTGTGTTAATTTCAAGATATTAGGAAAGAATGAAGAGGAAAGGACAAAAGGACTAAAAAGGGAAAACTGGAATGCATCAACAGTCACCCAAGCTCGCCTAAACTCGCTCGAGCGAGAAGCCCCTAGAGGATCTCGTCCAAGCAAGCCCAATCTTACCCAGGCGAGATCACTTTAGTGACGTTGGGCCTTTTCTCGTGCAACTCGCCCAGGCTAGCCCAATAACGCCCACGCGAGAAGTCACTTAGACCAAGACCAACTAGGTTAAATATGAAGCTTAAGGCAAAACCCTAGAAATCAATTGAGTGGATTGGAATCCAATTGGGAGAATATAAGGTGTCAAAAACCATAGAGGAGGCACTCGTCAAGGATAAATATCTTGAATCTTCTTTTCTTGCTCTCCCTACTTGTAATAGCCAACATGAGTGGTTAATTATACCCTTTGGAAATTGGGAGTAATTTGTTCAAACTCTTATGTATTGAGGTGATATTTAAATATAATATTTTGTTCTTGATTGATGATTGGTATTGTCATTTAATTTGTAATGATTTTTTCAATGATCCAGATCCTTAGATTTGACTGGAAAGTACTTCTAAGTTTCTGACCCAAATGATAATGCTTAACATATTTTAATGTTGGGAATAAATTTGAAATGTTAATTGCTATCAACGTCCAATCGTAATGATAAGAAGTTTTTATAAATATGCGAGAAATCGATATTTAAAAGACTCTCTTAATAATTTTATATGCGAGGAATCAATATAAATGATTTTTATACGGGCATCAATATCAAACAAGGATAGAATATTACTATGCTAATCAAAATAAAAAAGAGTAAGATGGATGAACCTCAATCCCAATTTTCCCAATTGAAGCAACAAACTCTTTGACCTATTTTCTGTTTAATCATTGCAATCATAACAAACTCCCAACAAACTTTATTATTTTGTTTTCTATTTAGTGAATATTTTACTTGATTATTCAAATGTTCCTTGTGGGTTCGATATCCGTTCTTAGGGACAAATTACTACTTTTGAAAACACAGTGCACTTACTGTAAATCAGTCATCAAGGATTACTACAAAGACGGTGTTGGAATGTGAACTGAAAAAACTTGTGAAAAAAATTAGAATAAATCAAATAAATTGGGTACTAATATGACATTAATGAATGGTGTAATAGCTAAACTTGAAACACATAATTTTGAATTATTGAATGAAATTAAAGACATGCATATTAGTTAATTTTACTTACAAATTGATGAACTCAAGGCAATGGGCTAATCATCAAAGTCATCATAGTGGGGTGGACCTAACTCGTAACTATTGTGGTGTCACCCTATTGTCGGTCCATCATCATGGCTAATTTTTGCTCCATCAATTTTGTTTTATCCTCAAACATTGAATTTTTATTTTATTTTCTTCATCATCTCTTTCATTTGTTGCTTTAGGGTTTTCATTTGCTTGCAACACTTGTTGACGAAGTTGTTCATTCTTAGCTAAATGATCACTAGAAGGAGCAAATAATGAAGGGTGAGTTAGGGAAGACAGTCCATGACGAATGTTGGCAGCCAATTTTGTAGTGCCATAATATCGACCTCTACTCTTGCCCCCAACAACATCCTTCTAGTATTGAAGCTTTGTTTTTGCATTCATCTGTTGGAGGTCAGAAGTTGATCGTTTAGAGTTGTCTAACTTGATGACTTTTAGCAGTTGGTAGGTTTTCTAGTGCATTGTAAAAGTTGTAAGTGTTACAATAATAACTTATAAATATAAATTATGTAAACAAAAAGTAAAGCAATAACTTACGTAAATGTCACTAGCATGACTATCTGCCCAAAAACCATCCTTTTTAATGTGTGTGGCCATGAATAACTCATTGAGTTCAATAGGTCAGCCAAATTTACGTTCCTGAAATAAATGGAAAACTTACCAACATTAGATATTACCTATTGGATTTACCCTTATGTAACGAAATATGGACAAGTCATGTACTTACTAGACCCAATGCAATGTCGAGATGTGATTTACACAAGTTGAGTGAAATGCCCCCATCTCGAGACGATGAACAATTCAATTTATTTTGGATTGATTTCTCTTTAAAAAATTTAGAATCTCAATAGTTGCAGAGACCAATCTATGTTTGTTCACCAATCCAGCTAGGTCTAGTTGCTTTCACCCCAGCTTTACTAAGAATATAACAAAGGCGTTTTCTCACCTTTGACTCATACACTTTCATAATTTGCCACTCATCGTGAGGGGCCCAAGTCACTCAAGTATGTAATAAGAACAAAAAAATTAAATAACTTTTTATGATATTCATAAATGCTTAAATGGAAAGGAGTAAAAATATATAGTTAAAATCACCTTAAATCAAAAAACCATTTAAGTTGGACTTCCTCGGGTTTTTCATCATAGTGATGGTAGGGACACCTAAATTATGAACTAATTGCATGCCCAATTGCCTTAATAGCATAATGATTAGGTGTCCACCTACAAAGCATAAAAGCAAAAATGTTAAACATTAAGTATAGAAAAGAAGAACAATAATTTTGAATATATATGATAGTACACTTACCCTTTACCCACTAGTCGTATGATGACCCTCCCACTACAATCACGTCGCATCTCTTCATCAGGGACATCGTGAAGGTTCAATTGGCTCCAAAAGGGGGGATTGAATGGAGTCCACATTCAATTCTCAAAATATTAGAGATCGAAACATAAACCATACAAAGAGTATAGTTAGAGAGATACACAAAGATTTTATACTGGTTCACCCGTCAACAATGACTATGTCTAGTCCCCTTGAGTAACCCACTCAAGAGCTTTTCACTAACAAAGTATTCTACATGTCTCTAGGTTACACAAGTATTTTCAATCTCTTTAGGTTCACACAATATTCTCAACCTTTGTAGGTTCACTAAGCATTCTAACTTCTCTAGGTACAAATTCCTAATCACTCCCTAAGATCAAGGATCTCTCAATATAAAGAGAAAAACTCTCATTCAGAGAGAACAAATAAGGCTCAATGGGTATACTTCACAATGTAAAGGATTTACAATGGTTATGCTAAAAACCCAATTAGGTTGCTCTCTACTAGCATATATGAATTTCTAAATACAATTTTAAACATAATTGAAAAAAGCTTTTTTGTACACTTAAATGTTTCGTAAGATTTACATATGTACTTCGTTGTTGCGTTCATTACCCTCAATGTCTTTATAAAGACTTCTGAAATGTGTACATTGCAACTTTAGGATTTCTTTAATTCTTCATATAGTCGTTGGATGCTTGATATGTTAATTATTGCTATGAATGTTCTTCATGTTTAAGGCTTTTCAAAAAAATTCTTTATCTTCTTCAAATATGAATGTTGACATTTGAATCTTCATTGTTAGAATGTGTGGCCAAAACAAGAGGGAGGGGTGAATTGTTTTCACAAGATTTTCTCAAAGATTGGAAGTAGAATGAAAAGTTTTGAAAAATCAACTAATTGATTTTCTGTTCAACTGGATAAAAGTTCAGTTTTATAGTTCTTTACAAAAATCAACCAGTTGTTTTCTTGAAACAACGAGTTTTTTATACCAGAAAACAATGAACAGATTGCAAAACAGTGTATAAGAGAATATATAGAGAGATTCATGCAAAGAGGTTTATACTAGTTCACTTTAACCAAGAGCTACATCCAGTCCTCAACTAACCACTGAGAATTCACTAAGCAATCAAAGCAAGATTACAAAACACACACCAAGAGTGTTGATCTTGAACCCCTCAAGAACACACATCACTCCTTGGCAACATCACAGTTTTAAAAAATCCTTTCTAAAACTTCCTTACACAGATTACACAAAGTTATAGTGTTCAAAAGAAGGAAATAGAGTACACCTGGGCTTTACAAAGCAGTAGTACAGAAGTATAGAAAACTCAATTCCTATTTCACACATAAGTGATGATCTAGAAGCTTTTGATTCTCTTGAAAACGTTTTTAATAAGCTCTCTTTCTTAGGTTTTTTTAAAAGATCGTAAAACATTCTTTATATAGGCTCAAGGAAGTGGTTAAAAATGTTAGATCATAAATCAAAAGTAATTGGAAACATTTAAAAACAGTTTGGAACTCTTAACATAAATCTGTTAGAAAAACATATTTATGATTGAGCTTTATCATATCACAACACACATTATAATGTTTATTATCATCAAAACATATAGAGGCTCAATCATGAGTTCGTTTGTTGGGTATTGGTTCGTCCACAAACTTAACAATCTCTTCATTTTTTATGATAACAAAAACATAAAGTCAAGTAAACAATCTTTTAGTAGTATCGAAATATATATATATATATTAATATATCTACAAGCGGACTTGAGAAAATAGAAGCACAAGAGTCTTTTATTAATGTTCTTTACAATTTTTTAGAATATTTAAACAATATTTTAAACTTTCTTTCCCACAGTTTTGAAAATTTTCTCCTCTAAGTTACTTCTTTCTTTTAGTTTATCTGTCTTTTTCTCTTTATCTTCCACTTCACCCATTATACCTTTAATTTCTCCACCATTTTGCAATTATCAAAAAAAAGTTAGGGATGGATAAGTCTGGTCCAGGGCCAGTTGTCTCTAACTTGAAGATTTTGAATACTCATACAAGAAATGAAGACGTTGTAGTTTGAGGAGGATTCTTTTTATCGTTATAAAGTTTTCTCTCAAGTTAAGGGAAAACAAGTTTTGAGATTACATAAGAGGAATAAAACCTTGTATTTTGTATTTTATACATTGAATAATGACCATAACTCATTTAGGTAAGGTTGGAGTTTTAAAAAGATAGAAAACATTGTAGGTCAAAAATCAATCCTATACAAGATTTTGTAGTTTAAGCTCGGTTTAACCACCCAAAAAATTAAACAAGTTTTTTTAGATTTAAGGGAAGAGTTCACATGATATGAGTTCATGAATTAATTGTGAATTGATTTAAATAAGTGCATGCATCACAAAGTTCATGAATTCATTTGTTAGATATTGGTTCGTCTACAGACTTAACAATATCTCCCTTTTTTATGATGACAAAAACTATAAGTCAAGTAAACAATATTTGATTAAGTAGTATGAGAATGTATATCAATATATGCACAAGCAGATTTGAGAAAATAGAAGCACATAAGTCTTTTTTATTAATGTTCTTTACAATTTATCAAAATATTTATACAACATTTTAAACTTTCTTTTTCACATTTTTGAAAAGTTTCTCCTCTAAGTTACTTCTTTCTAAGTTACTTTTTTCAGTTTATCTTTCTGTTTATCTTTCTGTTCTCTTCATCTTCCAACTCACCCTTTATGCCTTTAATTTCTCCCCCTTTTTGGCATTATCAAAAGTAAGTTAGGAATGGATGAGTCTGGTTCAAGATCAGTTGTCTCTAACTTGAAGATTTTGAATACACAGACAATAAATGAAGACGTTGTAGTTTGAGGAGGATTCCTTTTATCGTTATAAAGCTTTCTCTCAAGTTAAGGGAAAACAAGTTTTGAGATAAGAGCAATAAAACCATGTGTTTTTTTTTTATTTAGTGAATAATGACCATTACTCATTTGGGTAAGGTTGGAGTTTTAAAAAGATAGAAAACATTGTAACTTAAGAATTAATCTCATACAAGATTTTGCATTTTAAGCTCAGTTCAACCATCCAAAAATTTAAATGAGTTTTCCTAGAGCTAAAAGAAGAGTTCACGTGATAAGTATGAGTTTATGCATTAATTGTGAACTGATTTAAACAAGTGTATGTTGGGTATTGGTTTGTCTACAGACTTAGCAATCTCTTCCTTTTTTATGATGGCAAAAACTATAAGTAAAGTAAATAATCTTTTAGTAGTATCAAAATGTATATCAATATATGTGCAAGAGGATTTGAGAAAATAGAAGCACAAGAGTCTTTTATTAATGTTCTTTACAATTTTTGTAGAATATTTATACAACATTTTAAACTTTTTTTCCCACAGTTTTGAAAAGTTTCTCATATAGGTTACTTCTTTCTAGGTTATTTCTTTCTTTTTTCTTTCAGTTTATCATTCTTTTTCTCTTCATCTTCCAATTCACCCATTATACTTTTAATTTCTCCCTTTTTTTTGGCATTATCAAAAGTAAGTTAGGGATGGATGAGTCTGGTTCATGATCAGTTGTCTCGAAATTGAAAATTTTGAATACTTGAACAAGAAATGAAGACAATGTAGTTTGAGGAGGATTCCTTTTAATTTTATAAAGTTTTCTCTCAAGTGAAGGAAAAACAAGTTTTCAGATTACATAAGAGGAATAAAACCTTGTGTTTTGGGTTTTATAAAGTGAATAATGACCATAACTCGTTTGGGTAAGTTTGGAGTTATAAAAACATACAAAATATTGTAGCTCAAGAATTAACCCCATATAAGATTTTACAGTTTAACCTCGGTTCAATCAACCAAAAATTTAAACGCGTTTTTCTAGTTTTAAGAGAAGAGTTCATGTGATAGTATAAGTTCATGAATTAATTGTGAACTGATTTAAACAAGTCTATGCATCACAAAGTTCATGAGTTTTTTTATTGGGTATTGGTTCGTCACTAGACATATCTCTGCCTTTTTGATGATGACAAAAACTATAGGTCAAGTAAACAATCTTTTAGTAGTATGAGAATGTATATCAATATATGCTCAAGGGAATTTGAGAAAATAGAAGCACAAAAGTCTATTATTAATGTTCTTTACAATTTTTCAAAATATTTATACAACATTTTAAACTTTCTTTCCCACAATTTTGAAAAGTTTCTCCTCTAAGTTACTTCTTTCTTTTTTTCTTTTGGTTTATCTTTCTTTTTCTCTTCATCTTCCAACTCACCCATTATACCTCTAATTTGTCCCCCTTTTTTGGCATTATCAAAAGTAAGTTAGGGATGGATGAGTCTGGTTCAAGATCAGTTCTCTCTAACTTGAAGATTTTGAATACTAAAAAAAAATGAAGACATTGTAGTTTGAGGAGGATTCCTTTTAATTTTATAAAGTTTTCTCTCAAGTTAAGGGAAAACAAGTTTTTAGATTACATAAGAGGAATGTGTTTGTATTTTATACATTGAATAATGACCATAACTTATTTGGGTAAGGTTGGAGTTTTAAAAAGATAGAAAACATTGTAGCTCAAGAGTTAATCTCATACAAGATTTTTCAGTTTAAGCTCGGTTCAACAACTGAGAAATTTAAACGAGTTGTTCTAGATTTAAAAAAAGAGTTCACGTAATATGTATGAGTTCATGAATTAATTGTGAACTGATTTAAACAAGTGTATGCATCACAGAGTTCATGAGTTCGTCAGTTAGGTATTGGTTTGTCTACATACCTAATAATCTCTGTCTTTTTTATGATGACCAAAACTATAAGTCAAATAAATAATCTTTTAGTATTATGAGAATGTATATCAATATATCTGCAACTGGATTTGATAAAATAGAAGCACAAGAGTCTTTTATTAATGTTCTTTACAATTTTTCAGAATATTTATACTACATTGAAAATTTTCTTTCCCACAATTATGCAAAGTTTCTCCTCTAAGTTACTTCTTTCCAAGGTACTTCTTTCTTTTAGTTTATCTTTCTTTTTCTCTTCATCTTCCAACTCACCCATTATACCTTTAATTTCTCCCCCTTTTTGCCATTATAAAAAATAAGGTAGGGATGGATTATTCTGGCTTAGGATTAGTTGTCTCTAACTTGAAGATTTTGAATACTCAAACAAGAAATGAAGACGTTGTAGTTATAAGAGGATTCCTTTTAATTTTATAAAGCTTTCTCTCAAGTTAAGGTAAAACAAGTTTTCAGATTACACAATAGGAATAAAACCTTGTGTTTTTTTCTTTTATACAATGAATAATGACCATAACTCGTTTGGGTAAGGTTGGAGTTGTAAAAAGCTAGAAAACATTGTAGCTCAAGAATTAATCCCGTACAAGATTTTGCAGTTTAATCTTGGTTCAACCACCAATAAATTTAAACAAGGTTTTCTAGATTTAAAAGAAGAGTTCACGTGATAAGTATGAGTTCATGAATTAATTGTGAATTGATTTAAACAAGCGTATGCATCACAAAGTTCATGAGTTCGTATGTTAGGTATTGGTTTGTCTACAGACTTAACAATCACTCCATTTTTTATGATGACAAAAACTGTAAGTAAAGTAAACAATCTTTTAGTAGTACGAGAATGTATATCAATATATGCACAAAAGGATTTGATAAAATAGAAGCACAAGAGTCTTTTATTAATGTTCTTTACAATTTTTTAAAGTATTTGTACAACATTTTAATTTTTCTTTCTAACATTTTTGAAAAGTTTCTCCTTTAAGTTACTTCTTTCCAAGTTACTTCTTTCTTTCTTTTATCTTTCTTTTTCTCTTCATCTTCCAATTCACCCTTTATACCTTTAATTTCTCCCTATTTTTTTTATCAAAAATAAGTTAGGGATGGATGAATCTGGTTCTGGGTTAGTGATGACTATTTTACGTCAAGTATACCATGTCATAAGTAATAAATTTTCCCTAAGGATGGATATAGAACTCACAAGGAACGGTTAAATTCTGAAGTATAATATTCACTAAATATAAGAAAATATGTAAAAGAAGTTTGTTGGAAAGGTTGTTTGTATGGTGAATTTGCGAGAAATTACATAAAGCAAAGTAAAAGATTTGTATGAGTCAATTGGGAAATTTGGGATTGAGGTTCATCATTCTCACTCATTTGTATTTTTTTAAAAGAATATAATATTCAATCTTGATTGATATTGATACACATATAAAAATCATTCATATTGATTCCTCGCATACAAAATTATTAAGAGAGTGTCTTAAATATCGATTCCTCGCATATTTATAAACCCTAAACTTATTATCATTAAGAACAAATGTTATAAATCAATTAACATTTCAATTATATTCCTAGCATTCAAATCTATTAAGCATTATCATTTAGGTCAGATGCTTAGAATTACTTTCTAGTAAAATCTAAGGATCAAAATCATTAATAATTCAAGATTTGAGAATAAAATGATAATACCAATCATCAATAAAAAAATTGAATATTATAGATAAATATCACCTCAATACATAAGAGTTTGAACAAATTACTCCCAATTTCAAAGGGAAGAATTAGCCACTTCTTTTGACCATTACAAGCATGGAAAACAAGAAAAGAAGATCCATTATGTTTTTGCTTAACGGTTGCCTCCTCTAAGATATTTTTTATCTTTCTCTATTCTCCCAATGATGTCTAGGGATATGCCTCACACCTTCTATTTTAGGAATGAGCGAGCCTTGGGCGGCTGGAGTGATCTTGCTTGGCGAGTTTTGGGTGACATTTCAATGTTCCAACTTTGTCTTTTTATCTTGTCCATTCTCTTTTAGCCTTTTGATATCCATTTTCCTAGAATCCTGAAATTAACACAAATTTGGGAATGAATCGTTCTCTCATTCATCTTATAATCACAAAATATGTTAAAAGGTTTAAATTTATAAATCGTTCTCTCATTCATTTCATAAGTGTCTATCTTTTTTTCTCAACCAGACATCGCGCACCAATGTTTGGTAATGGAAGGGGGGCCACATGAGATGGGCCCCAGACGCTCCTACCAGGGGATTGGTTAGTCAGTGAGATTGCTATCCTTAGAACGATGTTGGAGATCGATATCGGACCTTGTCGATAGAGGGAGAAGATCGGACCTCGACCATCCGGACGTAGTAGGGGGGCCACGTAAGGTGGACCCAAGAGTTTTGTTAAGATAACAGTTAAAGACAAGAGATATGTGGGAAGCCTAAGTCATGAGGGATCCATGCACGTGGTGTGTATGACGCATAAAGGCGCAACACGTGTGGATAATCCACGGAGGCGTTAAGGCCCATTACGGTTAGGATTTCCAGGGAAAGCTGCATGCATGGCACGTGAATACTTAGGGCACCCACGAAGCAGATGGCACTAGAGATTAGGTACACAAGTTGGTACCCAAGCGACCACTTTGTCATTCGTTGCACTCCAGTTAAGGGAAGTTCATGCGCCAGATACACAAAGATTCTATGAATAGCAACGCAAGGACATTCTCCAAGGAACCCTAGTCAAGGGTAACAACGCAAAGGTAAACCCTAGTTTCAGCCTATATAAAGGGTGTCAAAACCCTAGTAAGGTACGCAGTTTCTAAGGCTGAAGCTAAAATACACACTTGGTGTGTCTTTGCACTAATACTGACTTGAGCGTCGGAGTGCAAACGGTCGCTAGGGCGCCCCTTTGTCTTTGTAGGTGAGAGGTTTCTTGATCAAGAAGGCACGATTCTCAGGCAAGATCGAAGGGCCAAAGTAGTTGTTGGAGTCAACCGGCGAGGTAAGTCAACCGGCAGGAACATTTGGCGCCTACCGTGGGGCCCGATAAATCAAGGTCCCACTCGCAAACACGTTAGGAGTCTTTACCAAAAATATGAGGAGTACGAGGCAAGCAACTGCTGGATCGGTAGGAATTGTGCCCCGCGGAGGGGACAACGTTACCACATAGCAAATCTTGGACACGATGCGTGCACTCTAAGCAGAAGTGGTAGCGTCACGGGCGAACAACGCAGAACTACGCAGAGCCAATGAACAACTACGTAGGGATTTGCAAAAGGTAGGGGAGCGCGCGGCGGATGAACGTGCCCCACCGGTACCACTTAGGGCACGTCCCATGCCGTTCTCACGAGCGATCATGAATGCAGTGTTACCAACAACATCTCTGGGCCCAAAAGTCTCCTTCACAGGAGTAAAGGACCCAGAGGCCCATCTCACGACGTTCCACACCCAGATGATGCTCACAGGAGGATCTGACGTCGTGTACTGCAAGATGCTTATGAGCACACTGTTAGGCGCGGTGTTAGAGTGGTTCATTAGCCTTCCCGAAGGACACATCACCAACTTCGACCAGTTTGCAATACTGTTTAGGGAACAATACCTTGTGAAAAAGGCCCCCACCAGACTTTCTTATGACGTTTTTTACGTCAAAAAGTACCAGGGGGAGTCCCTGAAGGACTACCTGAACAGGTTCGGGGTCCAAGTGGTGAGATTGAAGCCCACTGATGAGGCCATGATAGTACATGTCTTTGTCAAGGGAATGCTGTCAGGATCTTTCAATGAGTCACTGCTAAGGTTCTACCCGAAGACATTCACACAGATTAGATGTCGTGCGCTAGCACACATCGCCGCAGATGATCGAGTGACGCAAATAAAAGGTCGTGTCGGTCCTGCCCGACCTCGAGCGGCAGGACAACCTCCACCTATGAGGGTGCACGAGGCAACCATGGAGAAAAAGGGGGCAGGAAAGCCCTACGAGCGGACCTAGACGGGAACGCGTGCGCGAAGAGACCCACTCCCGAAGCATAACTTTCGAGTGGAGCTCAAGGAATTGATCGCTATTCTGAACATAGCAACGAAATTGAAGGTACCCCGCAAAGACCGACAGGAGGATGGGGCAATGGGCACCACATACGCAATTGCGCTTGGTGTGAGTTTCACCAAGCAAATAGGCACTACAAACGCAATTGCCTGTCCCTGGCACACCAACTAGATGAGTTGGTGAAAAGCGGTTTCTTAAAGGATTATCTTCAAGAGCAGCAGAACGACCAGGCGTTGGTGACCGCAGAGGCAGATCAGGGGCACGAGGTGCCTGTCCACGGGGAGGTAAACACCGTCTCAGGAGGATTCTTAGGGGGGATGCACTGCCTCCCAGCGAAAGAAGTACGCGCGAGACGTGCTGGCGGTGGAGGTACAACAAGTAGACCAGATCCCCGATGTCGACCTCGTCTTCAAAAAGGCCTACCTCCAGGATGTCGTGCCTCATGATAATGACCCGGTGGTAATTTCGCTGGTCACAGCAGGAAGGAGGGTGCACCGCGTCCTAGTGGACCAAGGAAGTTCAGCCGACGTGATGTTCTTAACGACCTTCAACCAGTTGCAGCTGTCCCCGGACCAGTTAAGGCCCTACACCAGATGTTTGTATGGTTTTGTCGGGGACCAGGTGGAGGTTCGTAGGCACATCGAGCTAAGGACGACGTTCACGGATGACGCAACTTCACGCACTACGAACATCAGGTACCTTGTTGTTAATGCTTCATCGGCCTATAATATATTGTTAGGAAGACCAGCTTTAAACAGGTTAGGAGCAGTTCCCTCCACGAGGCATATGAAGATGAAATTGCCTTCCCTTGAGGGGGCAGTGATCACCATCAAATCTGACCAGAAGGAAGCAAAGAGGTGCTATAAAAACAGCCTCAAAACGAAGAAATGGGTGTTTTCTGTCACTACCAGACCCACAAGAGAAGACAGAGTGACCCGCGTAGAGATCGCCCGAGAAAACCGGCCTGATCCCGCAGGAGGTGTGGTGGAGAGAGAGATTGGTGGGAAGACGTTCAAACTTGGGCGGTCCTTGAGTCAGGAGTCGCAGGATCAGGTTGCTGAGGTCATAGCACGACACCTTGACGCGTTCGCGTGGACTGCTATTGACATGCCCGGTATAGACCCTGACTTCTTGTGTCATCGACTCACCATGGACCTCAGGTCCGACCTATCCGCAAGAGAAGGCAAAAATTCAACAAAGAAAAGCGTCAGGTCATACAAGAAGAGATGGAGAAGCTACTGAAGGTTGGCCACATCAGGAAAATCCAGTACCCCAAATGGCTAGCCAACATGGTATTAGTAAAGAAGGCCAACGGGAAATGGAGGATGTGTGTCGACTTCACCGACCTCAACAAAGCCTGCCCGAAGGATTCCTACCCGCTGCCCAGTATTGATGCTTTGGTGGATAGCGCCTCCGGATGCAGACTACTCAGCTTCCTGGATGTCTTTTATGGTTACAACCAGATCATGATGCACCCGAGGGATGAATGCAAGACCGCGATTATGACAGAGATGTCTTGCTATTGCTATAAGGCCATGCCCCTTTGGGTTTAAAAACGCGGGGGCCACCTACCAACGACTGATGGACAGAGTGCTAGCACCCATGTTAGGGCGGAATGTCCAAGCATACGTGGATGATATGGTGGTCACATCCCAACAGAAGGAGCAACACGTAGCTGACCTGGAGGAGCTATTCACCACGATAGCTGTACCAACCAGTCCTCGGGCGTTGTTAACCACTAGCGGTGAAGGGGCCATGAAAGTTGGGTCCCACGAGCGGCGTGGGTTCTCACGAGGCACTTGCGCCAAGGTACCGAAGGGTGGTCAGACTTCGGCCGCTAGGATGTACCGACGTGTCACTAGGTAGTGTAGAGAGGTTGAACATCAGTGACTTGAACAACAAAGCTGGGCCACGAGAGGTGGATCCCAGACCACACACCAGTTAGCAGTTAGGGAGAAGCCTGGGTCACGAGAGTCCATGCGTGTGGTGTGGATGACGCGTTCAGGCATAACACAAGCAAAGAGCCACTGGAAGAGATACGACCTGTAAGGGTCACGTTCCAGGGGTGGGTTGCATGCATGGTACGTGAACAGCTAGGGCGCTCCCAGGACGGATGACCCCAGAGATCAGGTGCACGAGGTGGCATCCAGGTGGTCACCCCGTTAGAGGTTGCACTCCATTTAGGGAACCCCACACGCTAGGTTATCCTAAGAGTGGGTAACAGTAGCGTTGGGGCCCACCCCCTCAGGAAGCCTATTTTGGGTAACAGAAACAGTGGAAACCTAGGCTATATAAAGGGAAGTAACAAACTTAGTAAGGTATGCTATTCATTTGTGCCGCTTAACACACACAGTTTACACAGAGCTTTTACGCTTAACAATTTTGGTGTTTCCTAGCCCTAAGATTGACTTGAGCGTCAGAGTGCAAACGGTCTCTAGGGCGCCCTTTGTCTTTGTGTTTTCAGGCATTCAATCAAAGGGAAAGCACGTGTGAGCGCAGGGATTCTGGGCGTAAGAGTGGCGTAGACGCACGAAGACGTTTTTGGTCAACCGGCAGGAACAATAGCAAAGTACAGGTTGAAGCTAAACCCAGAGAAGTGTGTATTCGAGGTTGAGGGAGGCAAATCCTGAGAAGTGCGCTGCGATAATAGGCATGAGGAGTCTGATCTCAGTCAAAGAGGTGTTGTAGTTGACAGGGCACATGGTCGCCCTGTCCAGATTCGTATCGGCAGGAGGAGACAAGGGACACCCTGATATGATTCCAATAGCAAGATATAGATGATTCTTTGACATTTTATGGAATCAACTTGAGCTGGAACTTTGACATTTTGGAAAAAGACCTCTTAAATGGTGAAACCCATTAGGAGGTATGAAAAAATCATCCCTAACATTTTTTAACCAAGTTGGTGTTGAAATAGGAACCTTGGTTAATGAAAAAGATAAAGAAGAAGAAGACCTTGGAGGTTCCATTTGAGGCATAGCACGAGTCAACATGATGGATTTAGTGGATAATGTAGTGTGACTCGGTTTAGTACTTACTTCTTTTTCTTTCTCATTTTCTCTTTTAGTTTTCATTTTTATTTGGTCCTCATGAACCTCTTTGGGAGAGAGAGGTTTTAAGATAACCTTGTGCCCTTGGAAGGAAAAAGACATTGTATTGGATAGGCCATCATGTAAAACATGTCTATCAAATTGCCAAGGCCTTCCTAAAAGAAGATGAGTTGCTTCCATGGGTACAACATCACATAAAATCTCATCTTTATACTTTCCTATTGCAAAGTTAATGAGGACTTGTTTGTTAACCATTATTTCACCTTTGGTACTTAACCATTGCAATTTATAAGGCTTGGTATGAGAGATAGTGGGTAAAGCTAACTTCTCCACAACTCTTGTACTAGCCTCATTAGTGCAACTACCCCCATCAATAATCAAGGAACATAACTTGTTGTTGATAAGACAGCGTGTGTGAAAAATATTTTCCCTTTGGGTATCATTCAAAGATTTTGGAATTGTTCCCAACATACGCCTTATCATCAATAAGTCACCTTCACAAGGACTTTCGCTCTCAATCTCACTTGATGGCTTAGAAGGTGAAGAATGCCTAGATGAATGGGAATCATGCTCACTAACTACTACCCCATTATGCACAAACATATTCCTTTTAGAAGGACAATTAGAAGCTATGTGACCATATCCCAAACATTTAAAACATTTCTTACTAGACGATTTGATGGGTGATATATGAGTAGAAGTAGAAGGCTTAGACTCTTTAGGTGTGAAAGAAGAATCCTTAGAAGGAAGGTTTGAAAAATATTTTTTAATTTTACAAGAGTTGTTGTAGTAACCATCATTGGGAGAGTTTCTAAAAACATTTCTCTTAGCAATTTCAGCTTCAACCTTCATTGCAAGGTGAACCAAAGATCCCAAAGATGAATACTCTTGAAGTTCAACAACATCTTGAATATCCCTTCTTAGGCCACTTACAAACCTAGCTATCATAGCTTCCTTACTTTCTTTCAAATTAACTTTAAGTAAAAGCTTTCTAACTCCTTAAAATAGGCATCCACACTTAGCGTGCCTTGTTGAAACCGTTGGAGCTTCAACATGAGGTCTTTCCTAAAGTGTGGTGGCACGAATCTAAAGCGCATACACTCAACCAAATCGTTCCAAGAGACCACAGGAGGTCTCTTGTTATAACTAGCTATTTCATGGCATAATCAACAAATTCTAGAACGGTTAGCGTCACCTTTTGGTCCTCCTCAACCTCAAAGGTGTTAAAAATTTGTTCACATTTAGCCTCCCAATCTAAATACACATTTGGATCACTATCCCCATTAAAGCTAGGGATTTTCATAAAAGGAACTTGGGGCTTGGTCTCTTGTTGATGTCTTTGTTCACGGTGGTGGCTTCCCCCATTGGAAGGATGACGATGCCTCCTTCTTCTAGTATCCTCTCCATTGCCATGAGCATTTGAAGAGCTCTTGGAAGAATGCCGAGGAGAAGTGTGTCTACCATGCAAAGAATGGGCAACGCCTTCTTGCTTCAATTCAATCTTAGCCAAACGTGCTTCTAATCTTTGCAATTCTTCATCCTTTTGAGCAAGAGCCTTCCTTGCTTCTTTCAATTCATTAAGAACATAAGCTCTGTGAGTAGAGTGTGGCTTTGAAGATTTAGCACTTGAATAGGTATCCATTAGAAAAGAAAACAGCAAACACAAGAACAAACAATGTTAAGAAAACAAAGTTAGCAACAACAATTAGAACAAAATGCCGAAGGTAGGAGTCACTCAAAGCACTCCAAAGAAAGAATACTTCCTTTTACCAATCTGATCTTGAGGCCTTTAGTAACCTCAAATGAAAGATGTCAAAGCAATAGCACACAATCTCAAAGCTAAGCACCACAAAACCAAAGAATGAATGAAACACAAACAAGAAAAGGTATAAACAAGAAAAGGTTATAACAAAAGGAATACAAGATATATGACAAACTCAAAGATTAGTGAATAAAAGACAAACAAGAAAATAAGGTACTCAATGAAAAAAAAAGGCACACAAAAGAGACCTAAAGAAAAGCACTAGAGTAGATGAAGAAAAACAAAAATAAAAACAGAACTACTGGAAAATATTTTTGTGCAAACTGTGCGTGATGTTTACAGATTTATCTGGAATGATATAAAGCGAACTGGAATATGAAATTGTAACCACAGAAAATTCAAGATCTTAGCTAAACAATGGCACTGGAATTACTCAAAAACAGTAAGCCAATTAATTGTGATAAATTTTCTAAAATCACTGCCAGATTACCGTATTTTTTTCGGCAGAATTACACATTGTTTGTATTTCATTTATCATTTTTTTTGTACTTTGAATTTTGAAGTACTTCTTTTTTCTACTTTTTTATAACACTTTGAGGAACACAAATCCAGAATCTCAGAAATTTTCAGTAAGTAAATAAATTGCAATAAGGCGAAACAGTCAGCACATTTGCAGGAAAACAGAGGAATCCTAACAGAAATGAAAAACAGAATTAAGAACTAGCAAAGGATCTTAGCTAATAGAAATGATGTGTAAGAACTTGTATAGGTCTAAATACAAGTATGAACTCAATACTAAAAAGAAAATGCACCAAAGGATCAAGAAACAAACACATAAAACTGTTCTTAACACAAAATCAAGAAACAAAAATTACAACAAAAGGACTACAAAGAATTGATAACATTCTTGGAAAAACATGACTATGACAAAACTTATATGGATTCAAAAATTAAAATGACACAAACACAATGTAATATAAAAAAGAAAACAGCAAGAAAACTCAAAAATAACCTAAAAACAGAAAGGAAACAACAAGAATAGAAAGTTCTTGAATTAAAGAGCCTACAAACAACTCAAAACACAAACAAGAATAAACCTAAACTCTAGATACGACATGATATGATTCCAATAGCAAGATATAGATGATTCTTTGACATTTTATGGAATCAACTTGAGCTGGAATATGATTAGGCACTTTTCTAGAATTGGATCAATGTTCTATCATTCAAGAAATCACCAAAACTTAAGTAACCAAGCCAAAACTCATATGGAAGTCCATTTCTTGTCAATTGAATCGGTTAAAAGACATAAGAATTGAAATGAACCGATTAAAATGCTTATCAATTGAAATGCACCGAACAAAAGCAAGAAAGAATGAAGATGAACCGATTAAACTCAGCAAGGAAGAAGATGAACCGAACAAAACATGTAATAAAGCTAAAAACACCGAATATAATTTGCAAGAAAGGACCTAAGACATGTTTATGAGTTCATATGGACATGGAGATGAAAGGAAAAGATGGAAAAGAGAGAAGACTTATGTGGTTGAAGAACTTGGTTGATGAACACGCCACTTGAAGTGCGAATGCTCCAAGATAAGTGTGAATTGCCGCCACTTGAGGAACCAAGGCACTCAAGATGAGACTAGGAAGAGGAGAAGGCAAGTTCTCACTCACTCAATCACCAAATTGGGAGAGTTTCATTACTTCAAAAATCAATTCTATTATTTGAAGGACCTAAGCCCTCCTTTTATAGGGGCAAGGACCGGTCATGAAGCTTACAAAGCTTGCACTACAAGCTAACAAAAAAGTCCCTTTCATGCTACTCACTTCTAACGCCTATAGTGAGACATGAAGAGTCACCTTCTAGAAAATTCTAAACTAATGCCTAAAGATGCTTTACAAAAGAGGTATCTAAGGTTTCCCTCTAAGCACCTTACCTAAATACTATTCTATATTATTTACAAATTTATACAAAAGAAACTATAAAGAGAGACATTAATTGAAGCCTATTCTTGAAAGCTTGTAGACTTCTTTGGCTTTAGGCTTGGTCCTCTCTTTATTTTATGTATTCTTTAAATTTTGAGAAGACTAGAAGGAAGAACTTCAAATGTGTGTGTGAATGACCTCTTCCTTCATTAATAAAAGCCTCTTCTATGTGATCTCCATCACACCCTTACTTCCAATGCCTGAAGAGAAATAGAAGGTTCGTATGGACCTAAGAGTGTGAAGAGGCGTTTGTGAAGCTGAAGGAATACCTGGCCAGCCCACCAGTGTTATGCAAGCCAAAGTTGGGTACCCCACTCTGCCTATACTTCGCTGTCACGGAGAAGACGATCAGCTCAGTTCTGTTGCAAGAGCAAGATCGGGAGCAGAAGCCGATTTACTTTGTCAGCAAAGTACAGCAAAGGCCAGAGGTGAGATACCAGGCCTTAGAAAAGGTAGCTCTAGCAGTAGTGTTCTCAACACGAAGGCTTCGCCACTACTTCCAGAGTTTCACTGTGATAGTAATGACAGACCTCCCAATTTGCAAGGTCTTACAAAAATCGGATGTAGCAGGAAGAATGGTGCGTTGGGCAGTAGAACTGTCTGAGTTTGATGTACAGTATGAGCCTAGAGGCCCCATCAAGGGCCAGGTTTTGTGGTAGAACTCTCCTCAGCAACTACGCATCAGGAAGGAACGGGTTTCAGATGGGTGCTTTCTGTAGATGGTTCTTCGAACTAGTAGGATAGTGGGGCTGGTGTCATCTTGGAAGAACCAAATGGGTTGCTGATTAAGCAGGCCCTACGGTTCGCCTTCAAGGCCAGCAACAACCAAGCAGAATACGAGACCCTGAACGCTGGAATGTTGTTGGCCAAGGAGATGGGAGGAAAAAGATTGCTAGCAAAGAGTGATTCTTTGTTAGTCACAAGCCAAGTTACAGGGAAGTACCAAGCTAAAGACCCTCAGATGGCCTCATACTTGGAATACGTACAGGTCCTGAAGGAATCGTTCGAAGTGTTTGAATTAGTCCACGTACCCAGAGAACAGAATGTCTGAGCTGACCTGCTTGCAAAGCTCGCCAGTTCGGGCAAGGGGGCAGATAGAGAAAGGTGATTCAGGAGACCTTGAAAACACCTCGAACCACCACGGACAATGCGGCAGAAGTTCAGTACGTTAGCACATCGGAAGGGACGAGAAGGAGCCATCGATCGTTAACACATGAGACGTTGAAAACACCCAGAATAAGCATATATCCGGTTGTTGGGGAAATAGGATCGCAAGTTCACCAGGTCGAATCAGGAGAAACTTGGATAACGGCCTACCAACGTTACTTGGCCGATAATGTGCTCCCGTTAGAACCCGCAGATGCTCGAAAGGTCAAGAAAAATTCGAGTAAGTACACCCTGATCGATGGGAAATTGTTCAGGCATGGATTCACCCATCCTATCCTGGTATGTGTAGACGATGAACAATGCACGCGCATCATGGCAGAACTACATGAGGGGATATGTGGTAGCCACATCGGTGGCCGGTCTCTCTCATCAAAGGCCATTCGTGCAGGGTATTACTGGCCAACCATGAGGGAAGATTGCACGAGGTACACCCAGCAGTGCAAACAGTGGCAACAACATGCTGACTGGCACAAGACGCCTCCAGAGAAGCTAAGGTCGATCTACAGCCCATGGCCATTTCATACTTGGGGGATCGACATTTTGGGACCCTTTCCTTTGGCAGTATGGCAGATGAAGTACCTTGTGGTTGCCATAGAGTATTTTACGAAGTGGATCGAGGCTGAGTCGGTGACACAAATCACAGCCCATAAGATCTAGCACTTCGTGTGGAAAAACATAGTGTGTCGCTTCGTTATACCGAAGAGGTTGGTATCTGATAATGGTACCCAGTTTGCAAGCCAACAATTGGGCAACTTATGTACGAAACTGAGAATAAAGCAAGTGTTCGCATCAGTAGAACACCCCCAGAAGAACGGACAGGTCGAGTCGGCTAACCAAGTTTTGCTCAGAGGTCTGAAGAGAAGGTTGGACAAAGCCAAAGGGACTTGGATAGAAGAAGTTCCTAGAATCGTGTGGGCCTACCACACTACCCCTCAGTCCACAACCAAGGAAACGCCATTCAGCTTGGTGTATGGTTCAGACGCCATGATCTCAGTAGAAATCCAGAAGAACTCACCACGTTTCCAGAACTTTGTGGTCGAAGAGTCGAATGAGGAGAGAAAGGTGAACTTGGACCTACTGGATGAAGTGAGGGAGGAGGCAAGGATTAAGGTTGAAGCCTTGAAAAGGAGGGTGGAATACAGACAATTCCAAGTTGAGACCTCGGCAATTCCAAGTCGCCGACCTGGTGATGTGGAAAGCCCACCCGTACCAGTTGGAAAACAAGTTATCTCCCAAGTGTACCGGCCCTTTCAGAGTAACGGAGGTCATCGGGAATGGAGCATACATGCTTGAAACGTTAGAAGGTGGTGCGATCCCTCGAACTTGGAACGCAACCAATCTTAAGTTTTATTTTAGTTAATTGTGCATTGTACATGTTTAAGGGGACACTCTTTTTCCCTTATGAGGGTTTTTTAACGAGGTCACCCGAATAAAATTTTATTCAGTTAAGAAGTGTACATTGCAGTTAAATGAACCTCTCCCTTGTAGTGATAGGCCAAGAGCGGAAGTAGTATGGTTCCCCAAGTGGATCTCCCTTTTGCGTAAGTTCACCAAGCCTGAGAACAATATGATTCGACAGTTAAATGAACCTCTTCCCTTGAAGTAATACACGGAAAGCAGAGGTAGTTTGGTCTTCCCAATAAGCCCCTCTCGTGTAAGTTCACTAAGGCGAAAAATAGTATGGTTCGCTAATCAAATGAACCTTTTTCCTTGAAGTGGTACACGAAAAGCAGAGGTAGTTTGGCCTTCCCAATAAGCCTCTCTCGTGTAAGTTCACCAAGGGGAAGAATAGTATGGTTTGCTAATCAAATGAACCTCTTTCCTTGAAGTGATACACGGAAAGCAGAGGTAGTTAGACCTTCCCAATAAGCCCCTCTCGTGTAAGTTCACCAAGGCAAAAAGAAGCATGGTTCAAATGTCAAAGACTCGCTCCTTGATTTTTATAGCAAGGTCGAGATCAGCTATTCAAATCTGTCCCTTGACTTTATACAGCAAGGATGAGGTCACAAAAGAGCGGTTCACTCGGGTTAGAAACACCAAAGGGAGTCATACGCTCCCTCTTGCGTATTAACTCCAAGATCGAATAGCATAGCTCACTGGTTAAATCCACCCTAACCTTCGTAATACGGGATCAAGATTGGGAAGATACACTTCAGCCAAAGTCAAGAGCGATATGGCTCACCATTGTTGACCAGCAACATGGTCCTCCCATCGATCCAAGGAAGGAAAGAACGAAGATAGAACTGCCCTACTTCGTAAGAGGAAGATCAAGAACAGCAAGGGGAGTGTACCCTTGATCAAAGGTCATTCTCGTAGCACGAGTTGCCCGTCAACAACACACTTGGACTCACCAAAAGGGGTAAGATCCACCTCAGGATGCACATAGGCAAACTGAGCGATGGCATCTTGAAACCCCTCACCATAAGCGTCAGCGACATCGTTTGTGAGCTCCTTCTCTGTCTTTTTGAAGGACTCAATCGTCTCAGCCAACGACGCAGTCTTCTCAGCCAACCCGCCCTCAACCTGCCCTAGAAGAACCTCGCGCTGGGTGGCCCTCTCCTCTAGCTTAGCCATTTTGCCCTTCAGTTCCGTCACCAACTCTTCGAGCTCGACCGCACGGGTGCGAAGAGGCAAGATTTTCGCTTCTAGTTCAACCGCCTCTTGACCCTTGTCATGAAGGGCCTTCTTGGCGTTCTTCTCAGATTGGCGAAGGCTTGCCAGCTCCAAGTACAGGACGGTCTCGCGATTGGTGAAGATCTTGGTCCTGATAGACAGTTCCTCCTCGAGCTTTGCCACCCTAACCTTGAGGTCTTCGGCCTCTTGGGCCCTGCTAAGTGCAAGATTGGAGGCGAGTTAGAGGTCCCCAAGGCCATCGGCCACACGATTCTGAAGGAGATTTCCGTTTAAGCCCTCCATCATCTCCTTGTCTTGGAAGCGACTGAATATACGTTGGAGTAGCAGGGGAAGTGGTGAGGTGGAGGGCATCTCTTGGCCCACCGGGGCACTCTCTCCTCCACCCTCCTGGACAACAAGGGGGAGTGGAGATGAGGCACTTGAAGGATGGTCCATAAAGGTCGGGGTCCTACCCGATGCAGAAGTTGAGGGTGTCACGGCCTCACCTACTCTTGACCTTTTATAGACAAGGCCGGTGCATGTGTCCTCGTCGTCAGTTTTGACGGCCACTACCCCTTCTGGCCTATCAACAGCAGGGCCTGGTTCAGTTGGATGAGGGGCAGGAGCGACTGAGGTCGAGGGGGCAATGGGCGTTGATGTGCCCTCCCCGACAACGATCGCCTTTCGTTTGGCCAGCAGGTTAGCTAACTTCTTTTTCTTATCTTATTAAGGCCCATATTTGCATGCAAGACAACAAGTTAAGGTAGGAAACAGTAAACGAGGCAAGTATGCAAACAAGAATGAAGTGAAAAACGAAGCATGGAACAAAGAAGTACCAATATATGCCTTAAGGTTCTTTGGGCTAAACTCACTCTTGAGTAGCTCCAAAGTGCTAAAAGCAGAGAATCCGGAGAGGAGCTTGCATACCCCACGCTCTTGAGGGGCAAGGTCCTCAAGACTTTGGGGCTTCTGAAGGATGGGTTTCTTTGTCCAGTACAAGGGAAACCCATCAAGAAGGGCGGGGTCCCTCCGATTGCTCCTGATTTTGAAGAAGTTCTTCTTGAACCCCTTATATGATTGTTGGAAGAGCGTTAAGAGTACCCTACCAGCCACCCCGTTGAAACTAACCCACAATTTCTTCCCAGGGTCCTTCACTTCAAAGCAGAAGAGGAAGGTGTCTACAGATGGCGTAAGGACAAGGTTGTAGTAGAGAATGACAAAGGCCCTTACAAATGCCCAACTGTTGGGATGTAGTTGGGCGGGAGCTACGTTCACCTCCGCCAGAAGAGTGCGTTTGAATGGGGTAAGAGGTAACCGTAGCCCCAGCCTTCAGAAAATGGTAGAATAGATGAAGTAGAAGGAGCCCTTCGGATCAGAAGCTTCATCCAAGCATACCAGTTCGCCCTCACGACAAGCCACTACCTGCACGAACTTATCATGGTCCTTACCGAAGACGCGCGAAGGATGGCAGGTTTGTTTCTTTCTATAAGTCGTTATGGTCTCGAGGGTCGTAAAAATGGATGTTTCTTCTAGAAGGTCCACCGGTGTCTAGCAATATAGGGACTTATAGAATGAGGCAGGAGGAGGAGGGACCGGCGAAGAAGATGGAACGGGGGATGAAGTTGAAGTGGAATTGGATTCTGAAGGAGAAGTTGGTTCGGGAGCTCGTTTAGTCATCTTGGATAAGAAAGCTAAAAAGAAGAAGAAAAGGAGAAACTTTAGAGGTGGAAGGTGGCGCAACTCGACAGAACCAGAAGAAACTCAGAAAACAGAGACTCAAAGCATGAATAGTAGAAATGAACGCACAGAGAAATGCAGAAATCATAAACAGACCCAGGCAGTTATAATAATGTTACCAATAACAAAATCATAAAGGGTAAAGCAATCGGGAGGTAAAAATCATACCTTTTGAATATTGAGATTTGAGGGTTTGAGTTTGGGAGGAAAGAGAAGAGAGCGTTTTTAGTTTTTCGCAGAACGCTAAGGGAAGGTTCGTGTGAGTGAAAGTAATGAAACAATGATGGGAGCGTAAGGGTTAAAGTGTTTTGAACAGTGCGCGAAGAAGATCGAGTGCCAACAAGTCCCTGCCATCGATCGTAACACGTGTACGTTGATTAGCGAAGAATGATGAGACGTCGCTTCGATCTACTGTTCATGCCCGTTACCCAGAGCCACGTAGGTCGCGCGGTGCGATCACCTAGTCTCTTCGCTGGAGCTAACTACAGCTTGAGACTGGGGGGGCTTGTGTCCCGACCAGACATCGCACACCAATGCTTGGTAATGGAAGGGGGGCCACATGAGGTGGGCCCCAGACGCTCCTACCAAGGGATTGGTTAGTCTGTGAGATTGCTATCCTAAGATCGATGTTGGAGATCGATATCGGACCTTGCCGATAGAGGGAGAAGATCGGACATCGGTCATCCGGACGTAGTAGGGGGCCACGTAAGGTGGACCCAAGAGTCTTGTTAAGATAACAGTTAAAGACAAGAGATATCTGGGAAGTCTAAGTCACGAGGGATCCATGCACGTGGTGTGTATGACGCATGAAGGCGCAACACGTGTGGATAATCCTAGGAGGCGTTAAGGCCCATTAGGGTTAGGATTTCTAGGGAAAGCTGCATGCATGGCACGTGAATACTTAGGGCACCCATGAAGCAGATGGCGCTAAAGATTAGGTGCACAAGTTGGTACCTAAGCGGCCACTCTGTCATTCATTGCACTCCAATTAAGGGAAGTTCATGCGCCAGATACGCTAAGATTCTATGAATAGCAGCGCAAGGACATTCTCCAAGGAACCCTAGTCAAGGGTAACAACGTAAAGGTAAATCCTAGTTTCAACCTGTATAAAGGGTGCCAAAACGCTAGTAAGGTACGTAGTTTCTAAGACTGAAGCTAAAATACACACTTGGTGTTTCTTTGCCCTAATACTGACTTGAGCGTCGGAGTGCAAATGGCCGTTAGGGTGCCCCTTTGTCTTTGCAGGTGAGAGGTTTCTTGATCAAGAAGGCACGATTCTCAGGCAAGATCGAAGGGTCAAAGCAGTTGTTGGAGTCAACCGGCGAGGTAATTCAACTGGCAGGAACACTTTTAATTTGAAATATTACTCAAACATGACACTTATCAGTCAAATGTCTCTAACTTGAAGATTTTGAATACTCAAACAAGAAATGAAGATGAAGACGTTGTAGTTTGAGGAGGATTCAAAGTTAAGGGAAAACAAGTTTTGAGATTATATAAGAGGAATAAAACCTTTGTAGTTTAAGAGCACTCAAAAATTTAACTGTGTTTTTTAGATTTAGGAGAAGAATTCACGTAATAAGTATGAGTATATGAAGTAATTGTCATCTTATTTAAACAAGTGTATGCATCACAAATTTAAACAGGTGTTCAAATATTTCAAACCATAACTTAGCAAATTTTTCATGAGACTTTACTTACATGTTTAAAGTTATCATTAAACTCTAAACGTTTGAAACTCATATTGATCGTTTATATTCTAATAAGATTTTGGAGTTTCTACCAGACAATCAACCTATATCGTCTAATGCATATATATTGAACATAATAATTTAATATACTTTGAAAAATATATTATTTTAATTTTCATATAGATATCAAATAATTTTAAATTAATAATGAACAGCATAATATTTGTTAAAAGTTACAAATTTTGTAATTTAAAAGTTTTTTATATACAAAAGTTTATTATATTAATTTAAAATTATTTAATGTCATACTTATATATATATATATATATTAAAATATCTTAAAATGTTGAAATATTTATATCTTTAGGGTTTAAGGTTTAAACCCTAAATACAAACAAAGACATACTCGAACTATTTTTCTTAAAATCTATAACAATACATAAGAGTATTCTCTTTTTTTTACACTATTTTATTTATTAAAATATAATAAATTTTACAGTTATTTATTTGAAACTGAAAATTTTAATTTAAAAATATTTAGAAATTTTTAATTTAAAAATATTTAGAAATTTTTAATTTAAAAATATTTAGAAAATTTTGAATTTGAAAATAAAAATGAATTTCTTACAATTTTATCCTTTAAATAACTACTTTTAAAAAAAAAATCAAATGATAATCACTTACACAATAAAAAATATTTCATACTATAAAAAAAAACTATTTATTTTTATAATTACTTTTAAAAAAATATTTTTATAATTTAATAATATATTTTTATTTCAATAGTTATTATAATAATAGTAATTTTTTTCAAAAGAAAAAAAAATGTACAGTATTTAAATTATATGTTTTAATAAAAATTATTTATTTATTTAATAAAATAAATAATTTAATAATTTATTTTTATTTCAAGATAACTAAATAAATTCTCTTTTTAAAAATAAAAATTACATGTAAATAACAATAATAATATACCCTTTAATATATATAATTTATTTTAAATATATATATATATATATATAGATATATATATATATATTCAATTTTTGTTATATTTTAATAATTAAAGTAATTAACAAAAAAAATGTTATAAATTGTAGTAGTGTTTTCGTTTTTAATATATGTGAATAAAAATATATAATAAAATTTATAATAACATTTTGTAATTTTATGTTATATATTAATTCAATAAAATTATAATTTTTAAAAATTTATAATGTAATATTCACAACAAAGAGAAAATATGAACACACATACGAATAACTTTTGTTTTATTAAATTTACACAAATAGTTACATACTCAAACTAATTTTCTTAAAAATGTTATTAACGGTAATAAATTATTTTTAAAAAATTGAAATCTAAGTTATAATTAAAAATATTTAAAATGATATTTTGAAAGATATAAAAAATTAACTTAAACAGCTTAGTTTAACTGTTTTTGAATGTGTTCTCGCCGGTTGACTTGCTCGTCTGTTGATTTTGGTGACAAACTCTAATTTTCAAGTAAGGGCTTACTAAAAATCAAGAAGTATTCAGTTTCAGTCTCAAAAACAACTACCTTTACCAAGGGACTCAATCCCCTTTTATAGTTTATCTCTGGTAACAGTTTTCTCTCATGAGAATCTAATTTCAACTGAAAAAATACTCAACATGAAAGCATTCTATTTATGGACGCCTTCTCTCAAGGTGTTATAACATAAAGAAATTTTATCTCTAAGAAGTGCATAAAATAATAACAGAACAACCAACTTATGTGTCAACATGAGGGGAATATTCTGTTTAAGTGGACACCCTACTCATGGTGCAATATTAGTCCAACAGCCGAACTGACTTGCCTGTGCCATGCATCGAGATTCTACCACCGAACACAATGTAAATTTCTGAGTTGAATTTAAAAGTGTATGAAACATTACAAGAAAATCATGAAATTGAAACTAATTTTAAAAACAGAGACTAAATAAATTAGTTTCTATTATTGTTAAATGGTTTTTAAATTGGTATTTAATTAGCAACCAAAGTTTTTGTTATCAAATTTATAAACTAAATAATTGGTAGTTAAAACTTTGGTAGCTAATTAGATATCAATCTAGAAACTATTTAACAATGATAGAAACTAATTTAGAAACCAAATTTTTTTTAGTTTCTAAAATAGTCTCTAATTAATTACTATTACAACTAATTATTTTGGTTTCTAAAAATTGGGTTCTATTTGATGATTTTTTTTTATTGAAACTATACCAAATGCATATTTGAGTATATTTTAATGGTTTTGGTATAATAAAATAAATATATTTGAAATGTAAGCAAAGAGGATATACTATATGCAGGTTAAAATTAAAGTAAAATAAAGATTGGAAATTAGTTTCTGATATTCACATTTCTTTGAACACGATTTTGAAATGTCAAATTAGAATGATTTTGATAAAATAATAGATTAAATTTTATTTTTTTTCCAAAATAGAATTTTTGAATTTTTTTTATTCCAACAATATACTGGACCAAATAATTTTTTAAATAGTACGATCTAATTCAGCAGTTCAAGAATTCGTTACGTGATTAAGTATAAGTTAGATGGAAAACTAGTCCAAATTTAGTTTAGAGAACAGAACTCTGACCTGATTTTTGTTTTTTTATTTATAAAAAATAATAAGATTTTAAAATTTTTAATTTAAAAATTTTATCTGAAAAAATTAATATTTTACAAAATAAGAATTTTGAATAAAATAGTAGAAAAATATATATTTTTAAGTATAAAACTTTAAAAAGGTAATTATAGTGAGTAATATTTTAGAAAAATAAATACATTAAAAAATAATAATTTATAAAACTAATTATATTAAAAATAATTATTTAGAAAATATTATAATTCAAAAAAAAGTATTTAGAAATATTATAATTTAAAAATAATATTTAAAAAGTAATTATTTTAAGAACTAATTAATTGGAAAATTAAAAATGCTAAAATTTAATTTGTTAGAAAATGAAATATTTAGAGGACTGATTATTTAGTTTTATATTGAATTAAAAAGTTAATATTGATAGATATTTATTTATAAATAAAATGCAGATTAAGTAAATTTAAACGAAAAATTATTAAAAAAATATTATAAATTAATTTCAATTTTTTTATTTATATAATTTTAAAATTTATTTTTAATTATACACATAATTATTAAATAATATGATAATAGCAATAGGGATAAAAAAAAATAGGGAATAGTGTTCTTTATAAATTATATTTTTCTTTGAATAAAACATTTTCCACTATTTTCTTTTAAATTATTTCTTTCTCTTTTTTCTATGAAATTTTCCAAACCAAACTTACACAAAAAAATATTTCAAAATTTACAAATGTTAATTTTTCTAACAATTTTTCTTATTTACATAATTTTCTAAATAATTATTTCTTAAAATATATGTTTTTGTAAATAGTTATTTCTTTGAATAATTTCTTTTATAAATTATTATATTTTATATAATTATATTTCTAAATAAATATTTTTTAAATTTATTTTTCAAACCAATTGTGTTTTAAATTAATTATTTTTAAAAATCCAAAATTATAAATTCTCTTGATTTAAAAAAAAAAAAATCAAAACCTGATTCAAGATTCAGTTATTTAAAAATCAAATTCTAACTTGTCTTCTGGCGAAATTACACTCAATTACAGTTCAGAATAACTCTGAATTGCTATAATAAATTATATCATTTGAATAACTATTGGAATGTTATGGTATTGAGATAAAATAAAAGTTAAAGTGTGCTATTTTAGAAAGAAAAAAATTGTTAAAAACACAAGTAGAAAATGCATACCAAAAATATGTTTGAATTTCGAAGATAAAATATATATTTGAAATTGAGTTTTATATTGAGATTCAACTTGCTAAACCCTTGAACCCAATCAATTTCCATATAACCAGGTATTAAAAAGAAACTCTATAACTTTTTCTAAAGATGGAAGTGAATTTTTTTGGGGTGAGAGTTATTGAAAAGGAAAAAAGGGGCATATTTAAACAACTCTGGGTCTTACCCTATTCTTCCAGGAGTCAAGTGAGTAGAAAAGAAAAGAAACCTAAAATAGGTTCTACTAGTTAACCAAAAGGAGGTTATTATTGGATGTTATTTCTAGGTTAGTTGGATCTTTCATTTATATTTAACCTTTAAATCCACCAAATTAGCAAATAAATCAGAGTAGTGGTTCAGGTTTGTTTCACTTTTCTATCTTTTGTGGCGGCTCAGATTTCGCTTCAGGACTAACTCTTCCATAAACCAAACACTATCAATTTAAATATCCTCATCTTTCTTCTTCTTTACCAAAACCCCACTCTTTATTTCTTCCTGCTTTTGTAGTAAAAACATTTTTTCTTCACTCTCTTCAACTCACTTCCTTCTCTTCACTTTTTTTTTTTTTTTTAACTTCTTTATGATTTTTCTGGTAGAACTATAGCTGAATATGGCTAGAAGGATTATGGGTTTCTCTCCTAATAGAGCCCAGGATCCACAGTACCCACCTATGGTTAGACAAAGCTCTTTATACAACCTCACCTTTGATGAGGTTGAGAGCCAGTTGGGAAACACAGAGAAGCCTATCCATGATATGTCCTTGGATGACTTTCACAAAAGTGTTATCTCAGCTGAAAGTGGACAACTTGTGCAAACTTCATCAAATCATCATTCATTTACTCTTGGGAACATGAGCAATGGTATGCATGACACCAAAAATGGCATCAGTGAGGGTTGGAGGGGAATTGTTGACCAAGAACATATGAACAGGTGTGTAGACACCCTCTTGAAACAACCTACTTTAGGGGAATCATCATCTTTAGAACATTTACTAGCTAATAATGTAGCTGATCAGAATGCTAACGTTCACACTACAACCCCGATGGTAATTGATCCGATACATCAACAGCATTGGTTGCAAATTCCTTCCATTAACACCCACCAATCTCCGCATGAGCCACAGATGATTGGAAATTCTCAAGATTTCAATGTTTCAAAGTCATTCTACGATAGCCAACTTAGTTATTCAGAAAATTCAGTGGGGGTTTCATTGTCTCCTTCCTATTCAGATTCTAAGAGTCCTCTTTTTGGGAAGAGAAAGCAGTCAAACGAGACGCTGGAAAAGGCTGTGGAAAGAAGACAGAAGAGGATGGCTAAGAACAGGGAATCTGCAGCAAGATCAAGGGCAAAGAAGCAGGTTAGTTCAATGTCTCATCATCAACTTTCATGATGCGGTGTGAGAAATTTATATCACTCTTGTTTGTTCTTTATCATGTTTCCTTCAAGGAACACATACATAGATTAGAGAACGAGAAGTGTCGCCTTCAGAAAGTGAATAGCTGGCTCAAACAGCTGAAGGTACATTCAGCAATCCATTTCCAACTGAAAATAGTTGTGCTTTGTATCTATGTGTTGTGCTAATTAATCTTTATTATGATTGTTTCTGCCTGACTGCATGTTTTTCTTTTGTAAGTGCACGACCTAACCCAACCATCTCTTGTGAGATGCAGAAGTATGATTCTTGTATGTGTAAGTGTTTGTTATGTACGATGAAAAGGACATTTTCTATTCCGTTTTTGTAGTCCAAAAGTTAGATGTACAAAAACGAGAAAAGATTTGTGTTGTGGGCTCTATTTTAGCAAAAGAGCATCTCTAATAAAAATAATCCAAGGTTCTAAAAAATATTTTATAAGCATTTCTAAGTATATAAATTGATTTTAATTTGTAAAGAAACCTATTTCACTTTTTTTTCTTTCTAAAAATGCTTACTGAAAAGCATATCTAAATATTCTTCCAGCAACAAAGAAAAAAAATCAGAATTATAATTAACTTCGTTGATTATTTATTTTTATCTCTTACACCTTTGACCTAAAATCCTTCCCTTAGTGTTTTTATTTTATTTGTGCAATCTCTTATCCTTAACCTAAAAACTTCTCCCTTTTAATTGGTTAGTGTTATCATTTTATTTGTTTGGGATCAATTCGGTGCAAATTTGTTATTTTTCTCTTTCATTTCACTTTCAATCATTCGTTTTATTTAGATTTTTTTATCGGCAATTTTATTTGGAGTTGTTGACACGTACGTTATTTTAATTAAAAGTCTTGCTTAACTTTGCAATAAACAAATTTTGTTTTTTAAATACTATTTTAGGTAGCATTTTTAAAATTCATTTTAGTTATTAGTAAGGGTAAGTGTATTCAAGTTACACAAAAAAAAAATATTATTTACAATATTTAATTTACTATTTTTTATTAGAAAAAATAATTGAATTATATGGAGTAGTTACCTATATACAAAGTAATCCAGTAAAATAAACTCCACCAAAGAATGTTTGTGCACACTTTAGACTCAACCATTTCTGTTACAATTCATTTCGGTTTGCCCACAGCCCACAGCCCACATACAAACCATGTACTCTGCAAACCTACCTTAAAACAATGCATCAGACAATATTACAATGCAGATATGCTTAGGTTTTTCATTTGTTCATTCATGATAAAGCTTATAGTATCATTAAACTGACTTCATTCTTTACTATGACAAGATCCTCGTACAGATACTCTCATTCAATGTTAACCTATTTAAAGCATTATGGGTTCTCCTCCATTTCATTATAGAATGATAATGCTTTGAGTTTGTATCACCCAGCTATAACCATTTAACCCTTGATTTTTTGTTGTTTAAGGCTTTTTGTTTCAGTTTCTCCTTACACTTTCTAGCTAATATCCTCAATCCCTATGTGTTTCTTGACCACAACCCCTCTATTAGGTCATTAAACTTGCAAAATATATATATATATATATATATATATATATATATATGAACGTAGAAGGTTTGGCCCCAATGTATGCTTCTTTCTTTGAGAATAAAAGGGCACTGGTTTGAAACATTCCTCGAATAAAATAATTCTATTGATTCAACTTTTGGTTGACCCACACTTTCATACCATGTGTGTTTTCTTCCTATTAAGGAAATGTCAACTAATCCAATCTTCCTCTTATTAGTGTTTACCTTTTTCTTTTCTTTTATCTTCTCTACACTCTTAACTACGTTAGATATAACTTGTAGAAGGTAATTTTTTTTAAATTTGAGAGGCTTTAGAGAGGAATCGATAGTTGGATAGTGTATAAGGTATTCCATAAATAGTTTTTATTTATTTATATTTTATTACCAATAATAAAAAAAAAAACCTCTTAACTACGTTAAAATCACCTATCATTGCCCGTGTTGTATTCCCGTTTCATTGTTTTTAATTCATTATTTTCTCCCACATTATTTCCTTCTCAGTTATGTCAGAGGGTGCATATACATTCCCGATGTACATTTTTTTTCTATACTTTTCTTTAACTATTTGAAACCCTCTCTTTGCTAAACACACTTGCATTCCAATCTATGTCATTTTCGCCTCACAAGTTCTAACACAGTTCATTTACTGATTGATTCCATTTTCACTTATGATATAAGATGATAAACTTTAAAATATTGATAAATAATATAATTCTTTCAACTTTTTTTTTATATTTTAACCAAGATATTACAGAGTGGACTTTAAGCCTAACTCAACCCCATAAAACCGGCTCATAGGGTTGAGGTTTGCACCCACTTATATACAATGAAAGACTATAATCTCTAGTCGATGTGGGATCTCCAACCCAAGACATTATTATATTTTTTTATCATCTTTCTTAAAGATATTTCAAACATTACATTAATTATAATAATGAGTAAGATATACATATTTAAAACATATATATTTTTTATTTTATTTTAAAATTTGATTATTATAAATATTATAAGATATAATATAAAAAAACAGTATAATTACAATATGAAAAATGTATATATATTCAGTTAAATATATATATATATATATATAATTAGATAGTTTGTTTATAAATAATATATTATAAAATTTTGAAATTTAATAAAATTAAGATTAAAAGTACCTTCAAAATATTTTTTTTATCCATATTAAAAAATTTACATATGATTATTCTGTTATTCTATTATTTATGAACTATTTTAGCATATAATCCTACCAACATTACTATGTTTTCAATTTTTCCTTTTTTACTTTTCAGCTACTTTTATGAAACACACTATTTTTTCTTTCCTATACCATATTATTTTTCATTTTAGAACTGCTTTCTTTTCCTTGTAATTTTTTCTTTTTCTCCACCTAAATCCACACACAAAGGTTTAGTAACTAATTTGTTTTTACTCTAATATATTATGTTACTTCTAGCAAAAGACACTAATATGAATATATATATATATATATATATATATATATATATATATATATATAGGAGTGGAAGTTTAACCTTTTTCCTTGTTTGGTACGTAAGATCTTGTAGTAGAACCTAGTTTATTAACTTCTTTAGAAAGAAACTCTCTTTTTTTCTTGAATGAATTTTTATAGATATTTTTGTTTTATTTTTTATCTTTTTTTTCTAAACCTTTTTTCCTTCAACTCTATATACAACTCAAAATTAGGCGTATATCTCTTTTTTATCCCTTATTGAATAGGCTTGAGATTTCCTGCCTAGATAGGATCACACACTAAATTGCACTTTATTAACATTATAGTATAGAAAGATAGATACTTTCATACTTTTAAAAAAGTAAAAATATTCATTTGACAATCCATTATAATAATATAATAATAAATTAAAAAATAAAAATATTTATTTCATAATCGTTATAATAATATATATGAAAAAATATACTATTTAGATATTATTCATTATGTGATGAAAAAATATACTATTGTAGATATTAAAAAAATTATTAGTATCTAAAATAGTTTCTAAATGTATAAACTAGTTTCTAAATTGGTATCTAATAGTTACCAAGATTTTAGCATTGACAAAATCATTAATTAGAAACCAAAAATAATTAGTTGCTACCCCAATTAAATTAGATTTTATTCTAGAGACTAAAAAATTATTGATATCTAAATTAAGTTCTATTATTCATAAATATTTTCTAAATTGGTAACTAATTAGATACTAATTTAAAAATTATTTACCAACAATAGAAACTAACTTAAATACCAATAATAGTAGCACCAATAATAATAGCTAAAATTTTGGCAGTTAATTAGATAACCGATTTATAAATTATTTAACTATAATAGAACCTAATTTAGATACCAATAATATTTTTAGTCTCTCAAATAGTATATAATTTAATCAATATAGAAACTAATTATTTTTTTGTCTAGTATAACTACCAACTACTCTAAATTCTAAAAATTAGTTTAGATACCAATAATTATTTAGTCTCCAAAATAGTATCTAATTTAGTTAATATAAGTAACTAATTATGTTTTATCTCTAAATTTGATTTCTATTCCATGATTTTCTAGTAGTAATATTAAAAAAAACAATTACATCACAAGTCAATAAACTAATATTCTAATAATAATTTTCTATTTTTTTAATTCAAAATACTAATATATATTATCTCATTATTAGAATGGATTGTCAAATACACTAATACAAGATGTCTTTACGATAAGAAAGATCTCCTCCTGTATCATAAGGTATGCATCACACCAATTTTGAAATTAATAGTACAGATTATTTTACAAGAGTGATAAATGATTTTATATTTTCAGTTGTAAAATTGTAAATCGGTAAGTTATAATTCAAATTATCATTATTATAATTTTTAAAGACAATTATTATAAAAATTATATACGGTGATTCTGATTCGTAATAGTATAAAATTGGTAATACTTTCAGCGTATATTATTTTATTTTTCAATAGTGCAAGAATCTAATTCAAATATATTGATAGTATAAAGTTTTTTATACTCAGTTAAAGACGGTTGTGTATATGAAAACTATTTGTGTAATTTAAAAGTTATATTGAAGATAAATTGTAATTGATTGTTGGTGTAAATTTGTTAACTAATAACTCATAAAAATTAAACTCGTGTTATAATACTAATTGTAATATAACAAGGTTCATTAATTAGAACGAAGTAAAAACATTTTAGCTTACGAAGGAGGATTAATTGAGACGGCGCCAAGAATTTTCTAACTAAAGTTTCCGTTTTATTTTTTTAGTAATTACTTTTCTTTTAAAATGTTCTACTACGATCTTTTTGTGTTGATAAATATTTTATTCAAATTCAAATATTTAATTAATTATTCCTTTTAATTTATCTTAAGACAAAGCCAACATGGACTGAAGTTCCTACAGGCTTCAACAGATTCTTTTAACATATTTTAAAGTTAAAAATACAATTTAATGATTGGCTCGTTTATAGTTAACAAAAAAATTAGTTTATGGTATCCGTTCACGTGTGAATATTGCGTCTTTGTGTTAATTAACGTAAAAACTGTAATATTTTACTCTCAACTTGAAGTCTGAAAAATCTCTGTTGAAAAGTATAAAATAGTTATTCAACCAGATTTCCAACATGCACGTAGTTATTATTTCCGACGATAGATAATTAATATTAATACAATGATTAAAAAAAAACTCTTATCTTTATCTTGTTAATGATGTTTTTTGCATTGCGATGATGATTAAGTAATTGTAAGTTGTTTTGCTTTGAAAAATATAATTTACTGGTTATAAAAAAAATGACTTTTCAGACTAAATTGGTAATAAGGAGAAAAACAAATCGTTGATAATAAGAAGAAAAATAAGCATAATACAATGGTTGTTTCTTGAGAATTTTGTTTATTAGCATTGAATTGTTTTGTTAGAATAGTTCAGTTATGGCAATTACCTAAGATATTTCTGTTCAAGCTTTGTTTAATTTTAGGAGTAAAGGAAAGGAGAATGAGCAAAAATTGCTTAACCATTTGCTAAAAGCTCACTGTGTGCTCCAATAAAAGGTTAGTTATTAGCAAGTTGGAGTTAAAACTATAATGAAATCAAAATTTAAAAGGGATGAACTCTTGGAGTCATAATCATTTTTCTAATTATAAACAGAGTAAATTAACTTCCGTTTTATTGTTAATTAATCTCTGAAATCAATTACTAAATTATTTAGATTAAAATCACATTAAAAAAGTGTTTAATATTTTTTATATTAATATTTCAGGAATTGGATGCAAAGTTATTTTCATCTACTACTCCAACTCCAAGATACCAACTACGTCGTAGCAGCTCAACCAATTTTTAGCTTCATTATTCATTAAAATGGCATTAAGAAATACGCCATTTTCATCACATTGCTTCATTCTTAAACAGAGAATGTATATTCTTTGCAAAACAATAATGAGCCTTTTGTATTTTTAGCGGATCCGATCGAGCAGTTCCGGCGGATATAACTGTTGATAGCAGGGAAGTGGCTCGCAAATGGAGAACAGTATTCAGAAATTTTGAATTCACATAAATCTTTCAAGTGCTATTACCATGTCATTAGAGGACTCTTTTGTTTATGGCTATAGAATAATTTCTTTTTACCTCTGTAAATATATTGATATTTTAGTTTACTTTATAGAATTTTTTTTTTATATGAGACTAGAGTTTCTTGCTTTCATAATTATTCTCCTTTTAAGGTTTAGGTTTTTTTTTTAGAAATAATATAATTAAATAAACATTGAGTAGTTAAGACGTGTTTGAATCCTTATAAAAAAGATAGACTAGTTATTGTTAAAATATCTTTCTGTTATTGTATTTGTTTTAGAGTATTTTTCTGTTACTGCAACCATTACATTTTTTTCTGTTTTCTGTTTTTGGGCCTTTGTGGGTCTTTGGGCTCTTACGTGTGCCTATATTGTTTTACTTTATGCATAACACTTGTACTGTACACTTTTTCATTAATCAATTAATGAAACCTTCTTTCTCTCTCTCAAAGCTTCTCTTCACTCTTTCTCTGAACTTCTCTGTATTCACGGTTCTTGTTTTTGGCTCTCTCTTTTATTGCTCTTTTACTGCAATTGGCCATTTTTGTGATGGTATCAGAGCTCTTCTTGGAAGAGCTCTGCTGCGTTTCATCTCTGATTCTTCATTGATCCTGTCTCACCGATCTTTCTTTCCCTTCTCTTTCACTCTTCCGCCCTTCCTCTATTTTCTTTGATTTCTTGTTTTTTTTCTTGTTCTGTTTTTTTTTCTTTTCTTCTAATCTTAATCCTTGATTTGGTTTCCTTTGAACAGATTTACCTCTCGGGATGAAGAAGGAAGAGGAGAAATCAGCCCCAAGTTATCTGTATCTTCATCCAAGCGAGAATCCAGCGACTCCTCTTGTCTCCCCGGTGTTGGACCCTAACAATTATCATCCATGGAGTCGGTCGATGCTCACGGCGTTAAGCGCTAAGGATAAACTCGAGTTCGTCGATGGAACCGCTACACAACCAGCAAAGACAGATTCCACCTTTTCGGCATGGAATCGGTGCAACAACATGGTGGTCTCGTGGCTGGTCCACTCTGTTTCCGTCCCCATTCGTCAAAGCATCGTCTGGATGGACAAAGCTGTAGAAATTTGGAACGATCTCAAGACAAGATATTCTCAAGGTGACCTCTCACGCATTTCTGACCTCCAAATGGAGGCATCCTCCTTAAACCAAGGTGAGCTCTCAATAACCGACTATTTTAAAAAGTTAAGGGTGATTTGGGATGAGTTGGAGAATTTCAGACCCAAATCTGTTTGCATCTGCAAGAACTGTACTTGCAATATTTCCTCTATTGTTTCTCAACGAAAAAGAGAAGACCAAGCCATGCAGTTTTTGAGAGGTCTAAATGATCAGTATAGCAACGTTAAATCCCATGTCCTTTTAATGGAACCCGTCCCACCTATATCAAAAATCTTTTCTTTAGTAGCTCAACAAGAGCGACAATTGAGTAGTCATGCTTTGATTGCTAATATAAAGAATGTTCAACCCATGGTTAACAAGAGTAATGTACATTCTTATGTTGTTTGCTCCTTTTGTGGTAAGAATGGTCACAATGATAGTGTGTGTTTTAAGAAACATGGTTTTCCCAATCAGAATGAGAAAAAGGTCAGTCACAATAGTAATAGAAAGGTCTGCACACACTGCAACAGAACTGGCCACACTGTTGATACATGCTATAAGAAGCATGGTTACCCACCCGGTTACAAATTCCAAAATGGTAAAAATTATTCTGTCAACAACATTACCACCCAAGAGGAGTATGATTCCAACAACAATGAGAATGGTGATACTCATTTTACTCATCAACAATATCAAATCTTAACCAACCTTCTCAAACAAGCAAACACCTCTGCTGGACAAGTTCAAGTGAATCAGGTTGGGTCTTTTGCTGCTGATACAAGTCAACAAGACCGGGAGTCTAGCTCTGCAGGTAACACACATGCCTTAAAGATTCCTTCATTAAATAAATATACTTGGATTTTAGATTCTGGAGCAACAGATCATGTTTGTTTTACTTTATCTGATTTTTCCTCCTATCATCGTATCAATCCGATTCTCATAAAATTACCCAATGGCCACTATGTTACTTCCAATTATTCAGGAACTGTTAATCTCAATTACAAAATTAGCCTCACAAATGTTCTATATGTTCCAGCTTTTTCTTTCAATCTAATCTCTATATCAAAACTTACTTCTTGCCTTCAATGTCATTTAACTTTCTGCTCTAACAAGTGTATCATACAGGACAGCAGAACCAGAGACAGGATTGGTTCAGTTGATTTGATTGGTGGCTTATATTGTTTAGATAGATCCATTTCACAGCATGTTCCTCCTCTCTTGAATTGTATAACTAAAATTGTTGGTCTTTGGCATCAAAGATTAGGTCATCCTTCTGATGAGAGACTAAAGACTTTACAAACCTACTATCCTGATATATCTGTTGAAAAATCTTATTTTTGTGATGCTTGTCATCAAGCTAAACAAAAGAAACTGCCCTTTTCTCTTAGCACTACTCATTCTGCACATATATTTGATTTAATTCACATGGATGTATGGGGTCCTTGTTCTGTTATCTCTATGCACGGCCATAGATATTTTCTCACTGTTGTTGATGATTTTTCCCGCTTTACTTAGATTTTCTCTATGCAAAATAAGTCTGAAGTTAGAGCTAATGTTGTGAGTTTTGTCTCTTATGTTGAAAATCATTTTCAAACAAAAGTCAAATCTATTCGTACTGATAATGGTGTTGAATTTGTGATGAAAGATTTTTTTGCTTCAAAGGGCATTTTACATCAAACTTCATGCATAGAAACACCCGAGCAAAATGGTGTTGTTGAACAAAAGCATCAACATATTTTAAACGTTACAAGATCTCTCCTTTTTCATTCAAAACTCCCTGCTAATTTCTGGAATTTTGCTGTCCAACATGCTGTTTTCTTAATTAATTGTATTCCTACTCCTTTGCTCAAAAATGAAACACCATATGAAAAATTGCATGGAAAGTTGTGTGACATTTCTGACTTGCGTATCTTTGGTTGTTTGTGCTATTCCTCTACTCTTGTTGCTCATAGAAAGAAGTTGGACAGCCGCGCTGTTCTAGGTGTCTTTCTTGGTTTTAAACCACACACCAAAGGTTTTGTCTTTCTAAACTTAAAAAATCACAAAATTGAAGTTTCCAGAAATGTTGTTTTTTATGAAAATTGTTTTCCATATTTTTTGAAAAATGAAAAAGATCCCAACAGTCTTTCGCTTCCCATACCACAACACTATGCTCAAACTTATGATGACATAAATCTGCATAATGACCATAGCTCTCCTGATAAAAATGATGATGATCTTTGTGTTGATAACAATGACGTGCCTGCTGTTACACTCAGAAGATCTGACCGTAATAGAAGGATACCAATCTATTTGCAAGACTTCCAGACTAGCAGTAATCAGGTTAGTACCAAGTATCCCATACAAACTTACATTAATTTTAATTCCCTATCCTCTAATTTTAGATATACCATAATGTCTATCTCTTCTCATGATGAGCCTCAAAACTATGAGGCAGCCATTCAGAATCCTCTTTGGGTCCAAGCAATGCAGAATGAGTTAGCAGCCCTTGCAGCTAAAAAGACCTGGAGTATTACAGATCTTCCCCCTGGAAAATCTGCCATTGGTTGTAGATGGGTTTACAAGATCAAATATCACTCAAATGGTACTATAGAAAGATATAAAGTCAGGCTAGTAGCGAAAGGCTACAATCAAATGGAGGGTCTAGACTTCTTAGATACGTTTGCACCAGTAGCAAAGTTAACCACTTTAAGGCTTCTCCTGGCTCTTGCTGCAGCAAAAGATTGGGATCTTAAGCAATTGGATGTGAACAACGCTTTCCTTCATGGAGACTTAAATGAAGAAGTTTACATGAAGCTTCCCCCTGGTTTTCCAGTAGCAAATAGGAATAAAGTGTGCAAACTTCAAAGGTCTCTGTATGGCCTCAAGCAAGCCGGACGCCAATGGTATGCCAAACTTTCCAATTTTCTCAAATCTCATAACTATAATATCTCCACTGCTGACCACTCTCTTTTCTTGAAACATGATGGAGAGAAAATAACTGCACTTCTTGTCTATGTGGATGACATAGTCTTAACTGGGAACAACCTTGCTGAAATTAATCAAATCACAACCTTGCTTCATCAGCATTTCTGCATCAAGAATTTAGGGGATCTTACATACTTTCTAGGCCTCGAAATTGCAAGGAACAACACTGGTATCCACCTTAGTCAACGAAAATACACTTTAGATCTCCTTACAGAAACTGGTATGCTTGCTTGTGCTCCTTCTCTCACACCCATGGCACATACTCTTCGCCTCACTGCTGATAAAGGAGAAAGACTCAATGAAGAAGAAGCTACATCCTATAGAAGACTGGTAGGACGCCTCATTTACCTTACCAATACACGCCCAGATATTGCCTATGCTGTCAACCACCTCAGTCATTTTGTATCTACACCTACCAACATTCATTCTCAGGCAGCTTTTCATGTTCTCAAATATTTAAAGGCCTCACCTGGTGCTGGTATCTTTCTTCATAACAATACTCATGTGCAGATCAAAGCGTACAGCGATTCAGATTGGGCCACTTGTCCCGAGACCAGAAAATCCATCACGGGCTTCTGTGTATATTTGGGTGAGACTTTGATCTCTTGGAAATCAAAGAAACAGCAAACGATTTCAAGAAGCTCCTCTGAAGCAGAATATAGAGCATTAGCTGCTACCACATGCGAAATTCAATGGCTGGTCTACCTTTTACAAGATCTTTGAATTCCCTTCATTCAACCTGCTCTTTTATACTGTGATAGTCAGTCAGCAATCCAGATTGCTCACAATCAAGTTTTCCACGAACGAACAAAGCATATAGAGATTGACTGCCATGTAGTTCGAGAAAAACTCAATCAAGGATTGATCAAGTTGCTTCCTGTCTCCTCCTCCATGCAAACTGCAGATTTTTTCACGAAACCTCTACCACCTAAGATGTTCAAGACCTTATATTCCAAGCTGGGAATGAAGAATATCTATTCCCAGCTTGAGGGGAGATGTTAAAATATCTTTCTGTTATTGTATTTGTTTTAGAGTATTTTTCTGTTACTGCAACCATTACATTTTTTTCTGTTTTCTGTTTTTGGGCCTTTGTGGGTCTTTGGGCTCTTATGTGTGCCTATATTGTTTTACTTTCTGCATAACACTTGTACTGTACACTTTTCATTAATCAATTAATGAAACCTTCTTTCTCTCTCTCAAAGCTTCTCTTCACTCTTTCTCGAACTTCTCTGTATTCACGGTTCTTGTTTTTGGCTCTCTCTTTTATTGCTCTTTTACTGCAATTGGCCATTTTTGTGAGTTATCTTAACCTTCAAATCAAAACAACAATCTCATAAAGCAAACAACAAAACAAATTTGTTCTTAATGTTACCAAACTAAAGCACTAAAAACTTCACTCCTCAAACCCTGCAAAACACTCTCTTATTCCAAAAATTTGCGTTGAAACTACGAAGAGTAAGATTCAAATCGCGATTTGAATCTAAACATGGGTTTGAATTGTGACATGAATCAAGTGAATCGTTGGATTCGCGATTATGTTCGGTGATTCAATCAATTTCTGGAAAAATCCCAAAAAAGAGAGAAAAAATCATGAGAGACAATGAACCCAAAAAATCATAGATTCATAGAGGTACTTAATCGAAACATTTAATTTATTTCGAAAAAACCCAAAAAACTTAATAAAAAAAATGAACCGTCACAGTGAGAGACAATGACATTTTCCTATAAATCAAGAACGGAAGTAAGACTAAAAGAACAGTGGAGAAGAGAAGAGAAGAAAATAAATCGATAGAAAATATAAATTTATCGGCGAAGCAAGTGAGAAAAAAGAACAGTGAAAAACAAAGAATACATAGAAGAAGAAAAGTGAGGAAGATGGAAAAAAAGTTCAGTCACCGAAGGAGAAGCGGTTCAGCAGGGTCACGAGAAGAAGATCATCGAGGAGAAGAAAAATTTCTTTGCTAAAGTAACTGAACCAATTGTTTTAATATCTATCTTTCATTATGAAAAAGAACCACAATTATAAATTTTATAATCGGTAAAGAAAAGTTGAATCACACCTAATCTAAAATGTTGAACCATCTTTTAAAAAAGTTGAACCATCTTTTAAAAAAGTTGAACCACTCTTAAATTTATTTTATAGGATTATTTGTTTTATAGGTTGAACATTTATTCATATTATTTATTCTTATTTAAAAATATTTCATATTTTATTTATTATGTATCTTACTATTTATAATAAGATTGGATTCACGATTAAAAAAATCGAAAAATAAATGATTATTCGAATTTCGTGTGACCAAAGCATCCTGCTCTATTTTCTACATCTTCCCCACACCAACATATAGTCTTAGCAACAACTTGGGAATTCCAACCTATGAGACCATGAAACTCCACTCCAAATAGAGCAAGTCATCACTATTTGTAGAAGTGTACATTTAGCTATATTATTGGCACTGTTACATCTCCAAATTTTGCTATGCCCCTGCACTTGGATTGGTCATGGCAGCACCAAACCTCGAGATGCTAGGTCTGAAATTCCAAACTCCAAAACTACTTTTGTGAAGATCTTAGCCTAGCCGTTGCACCCCTACTCCTTTTGTTAGCATTAAATTTGCAACCCTGTTTACCTCAGTCCATCTTGCAAAAAAATAGTCCAACCTCTTCTAGACCAAGTGAGATCGTCACATACAAAATCACTACACAAGCTACCTATGCCAAAAACTAATTCTAACCCAACTAACAAAGACATCAAAACATTGTAAGAAGCATCATAATCAAACCATTCACGAAAAACCTTGCATATATATAACCAAACAGTTTGAGATAAACCTTGACACTTCAAAGTTTTTAACTGAATGTCTAATTCCAACCTGATACTAACTCTAGCAGTATATATAAGTGCACCAAAATCGATTTTTTGGCCTTCATATAGTGAGTTGGGAAAGCCTGCTTTGAGGTTGGGGAAGGTTCTTTGTTACCAAATCGCCTCTGCAACTGCTCCATATGTACTCCTTCTGCTTCAAGATTGCATAACTACTACCATACTCCTGCTTCAACAGAGAAGAATGTTGAAAGGCATGTTGCAATTGTAACTACTGCTGCAAATTCTTGCAGGCAACTGCGTCTCGGAGTCATTCTGCAACATATCTTCAGCTTCTCTGCAATCACATCCTTATATATTTGCACTACTACTCTTCTCCTCGGTTCAACATCCAAGTTCCCCTATTCTGATTTGCATAACCAAGCACCCAAATAACAAAAGAACTTGCATTGTAAAATCCTTACTAGGAGCATTACTTCTCATTAGAACAACAAAGACTTCCATTAACCTGTTAAAACCTTCAAAACAGCAGAGAAATACATAGACGTACTAGAAAATTTCAACTCTTAACGAAATGAAAATGCTATGGAGGACAAAATTCAACAGTATAGCACATAACAGATAATCTATATGACTTGATAGAAACGACATTACGCTATAAAAGACTTAAGAAGAGCAGAAACATACTTACGCTTTCATATAATTTATTTAGTAGCCATATTGATGCCAAAGATAAGGCATTGGATCCAGTATGAGAAAGAGAAGTTGACATTTTTTACCTTATGTTTCATCCATGTCCAAGACTGAACCCATGTAAGGGATAAGATTTCGTCTGCATTAAACTTTGTTTGCTTGAAAGCTGACCTATTTTTGTGTATTCAAATGATTGAAACACACATGCTTTTCCATAGCATATTACCCTGCTTGTTGAAGCTAAGACAATGGAATTAGTAAAAAATTATTAGGCAGAGAGATATGATTCACTGAACTTACCTCAAGCCATTTATTGCACATACTACAAACTACATTTGATATATTACAAGATATAAGTATATCTGATGATGTCTCCTCCTCCCTACCACAGAGAACACATAAAGAATCCCTCAACAGAACTCCCTTTTAAATAGATTTTGCTTTGTTACAATTTTATTCAAAACTGACCTCCATACAAAAAATTGTACGGAAGGCATGGCCTTTAAGCTCCAAAGTAAAACAAGCATGTCTATATTATTCCCTATTTCACTATTTTTAGTTTTGTATATGCAGATTTCACTAAAAAACTATTTCTACGTATGTTTCTCCATAACTATTTGTCCTCCCTATCAAAGTCCACTTGATGATGTGACACCATGAATTATGCAACCATTGATTTTTCCTATTCAAACCAATCCCTTCTCCATCTAAAAACCCATTTTCACCCCTTTGTAGTCTAACTTCCAAATGTATGTGGTTTATCTTTAAGCATAAATTTATTAAAAATCTTAGGGAATCTTACTTTTAGTTGGTTATTGTCCAACCACACATCTTCCCACGTAATAATGGACCCTGACCCCACTTGCCAACTAACATTTGAATCAAACCAGTTATTTCCTTTCTCTGAGCGACAGACTTTACATAGGTCAGACCACCATCTAAAATAATACTTTTTCATTGGCTCTGAGTAACTACAACTAAATTCCTCCACGAACCATACTTTGATCCAAGGACCTCCTTCCATAAACATGTCTCTGAGGAGCCCAACTTCCATTTCTACTTTACAAAAAGGGCGTTGTTAAACATATCTACTTGTCTAATTGCTAGGCCTTCTTCCTGTTTCGATCAAATGTTCTCCAACTAATCCATGTTATTTTCCTCCCATCAACACTCTAACTCCACAGGAAATTTCTTTAAAGCTTCGTAATTTCTTTGCATACTCCTACCAGAACTTTGAAGAAAGGCAAATAGTATAATGGGATGACATTAAATACAAATGTGATTAAACAAACTCTTCACACAAAGAATAAACTTTTACCTTTCCACTTGGATAGTTTCTTTCTGATTTTAGATATGTCAGACTCCTATAACGAACATCTAGATGGATTGCCTGCTACAGGTAATCCTAGATAGGTAAAAAGAATGTTCATTAAGCTACAATGAAGAATATCTGAGTATAGTTCAACTATGTTTCTTTCTACCCCTACAACGCCTAACTTTCTCTTGTGGAAATTCACTCTTAAACCTGAACCTAATTCAAAACATATAAGAATAGTTTTGATAGTTAAAATGTTTTGTAATATAGATTCACACATGAAGAGTGTATCATCCGCGAACTGGAGAAGTTTCACATGCACCTTATTGTTCCCGAATTTCAACCCTAAGAACAAGTTCGTCCCTGTTGCTTGATCAACTAACCTTGGCAAACCTTAAGCTATAGTTAGGAACAAAAATGGTGTTATCAGGTCCCCTTTTCTAAGGCCTCTAGACAAATTGAATTATTTGATTGGGATACCATTTACCATAATTGAAATAGATGAGGACCAAAAAATACTCTAATCCAATGTATCCACTTACTACAATAGTCAAGTCTACGTATCATATAGAAAAAGAATTCCCAACTTACAGAATCATAGACTTTCTCATAATCTAACTTTATAATCACCCAACTCCTTCTCTTTCTTTTCAACTCATCATCCACTACCTTGTTCGCAACAAGGATGCTAACTAAAATTCCTCTTTGTGATAGAAAGGCAGAATCTTAACTCTAATGGATAGAATTTTAGACAAAATCTTATAGATGCAAACTACTATAGAAAATCGATAAACTGCAACAAACAACCCATCTTCCACTTTATTTTGTTCTCAAAAGTTTCTTTGCTAAAAGAAGAACACTTGTGGAAGTAGTTGAAATTGGAGGACTCACACAAGATGAATTACTTTATCAACTATTGATTTCTTTTGAAGATGATAACACTTTATACATACTTAAGTAATTTGAATTCATTATAATAATTTAATACATCCAACTCTTGTAATTGACTTTTTAAGTAAATCTTATTTTTATTAGTGAAATTCTTTTGATAATATATTTTGTAACTAAATTAAAAGTTTCATAGTTAAAAAAAAAGTATAATTGAGATTTAAAGTTAAGTTAAAAAGGAATAGTTTCAAAATTTGATCACATAATGTGTTTATGTTTACCCATTTTCAAGATACATAAATTAACATATATGTTAGTTCTTATTATAAAAAAAATATAGTTATAGTTGTTACTTATAATTAGCAATGGAAGAATATTGGATTAAGAATATAAAGTATTCAAGTAATCATTTATAATAAAATATACCTTAAGTTATTTAGCTTCAATATCTTCCTCATTTCTTATTATGGATTTTTCATTTTTATTAGTCTTTATATTTAAATTTCTAAGATCTATATTAGAAAAAGAAAAAGAAATAAATTTGAATTAGTTTTAGTTTGTTGAACTTTCAAGTTCTAAGTTGTAAAAGTTCTAAATAAAAATAATTATCTCTCTTCCATTTTTTTTGCTTGGAGCTCCCTCTTCAACATCAAACCACTCATGTTCATCCATCTAAGAGAAATCAATAGGCAAACAAGGATATTATTTTTCAATGATCTATTCATTATCTGAGTCAATATTTGACAGACATATGGGATCATAAGTTTCCACCTTCTCTGCTCTACTCTTGTCTCATCTCGAGTTGAAGATTGTACTTCACATACACAAAAACATTTAATATTTTGTTGTTCGAGTCTATTTCTTCTCTTAGTATGCACTTGGTCAAATGTGCTTCAATTTCTTTTGCACCCTGATGCACTACATGTGAGACTCAAAAAATTTATGTCTAACTTTTGTAACTCTTTACATTCTCCCCCATAAATCTCCCACCAAAGAGTTGTCAAAACAAAAAGGTATTTAATTATAATGTAATTAAAAAATTATAAATCATATAAGAATTGATGTGAGTTGATTTTAGATTTATCCATTTTAGGGGTGACCTTTTACTTATGATTTTGATTTTTAGCAAATATATGGTGAGACATAGGGAAGATCCCCACTGAACACGAACTTAACCAAGTGGTTAAGTAAGTGTGAAGGTTCACTTTCAAAGGTAAAAGGAAAAACACATTATAAGGTGTGGATGATGCATGTTGCGGAATTGGAAAGATATGAAAAGGAAATAAAAGAGATAGATGGAGCCGAATTGAACAATGGAAACAAAAACAAGAACATAAAACACAATAACAATGGTGTATGAAAAATGGAAGAAGGAAATGAAGAAAAGAAAGCTTATGGTGTGGAATGAGATTGAACACACCACTTGGAGTGTGGAGGGCCACCAGTTGAAGAGCTCTCAACTCTCATAAGATAAGACCCAAGCTAGAGCATACAAGCCTCACAATTTGTGCAGAGTTTTCCTTCTATATCAAATTTCAACATGAAAATACATGGAGTAAGGCACCCTATTTATAGGAATGGATGCCTTGGAAAACAAGATGAGCAAGGATAGGATGGTAAATGTGTGAGGGGGCTGCCTTTAGGGTTTGACTAAGTCAAAACCACACCTTAGGCCACTTCTTTTAAAAACTAGGTCAAAACAAGCTAAAATGATAACTACACCCCTTATTATGCTAAAGACACCTTTTATAGCCTATCTTGCTATTTGGACCCCTAAAGTGAGTCCAATATATTTACAATTTGTTTTATTCTTAAGAAGACTAGAATGAAAAACATTTGATATTCTGGTCTTTGCCCATTTCTCCTTCTGGTGAGGTCTGCTATATCCTTGGTGGGGTCTTCACTTGAAAGTTGAGATGACTTCTCATAGCGTGAATGGTAATTTGAGTCCTTGGTCATCTCCTTGTTGGCTTGGATTGTATCATGTCCCCAAGTTTGAGAAAATTCGACCTCGAATTTAGAACTCATGTAGATAACATAGTGAGTTTGCTCACATATAAAAGAGTGCAAGGTGTGTGAAGTGAAACAAACTTGTTCTTTAAGCTTAGGGAGTTCAAAATGAGAATTTGTACGTACAAGCCATTTTGGAAAAGAATATTTGGGGATGAAAGGACTTGGTGATATAAATTCTCTCAAAAGGTGGAAACCCTTAGGAGGTGTTTGATGTTCATCCCAATATTTCTTTGTCCAAGATGTCAAGTAATTAGTTTTATTTGATAATGAAAAAGATAAGGAAGAAGGACACCTTGGAGGTGCAGTTTGTAGCATGGCATGAGTCAACATGATTGATTTAGTTGTGTAAGATGATATTTTGTGACCCAATTTATCTTTTCTTTCTTGCTCTTTTTCATTTTCTCTTTTGTTTTTCATTTATATTTGGTCCTCATGGACCTCTCTTGGAGAAAGAGATTTTAAGGTGATCTTGTAGTAAGGCCATCATGTAAAGTATTTTTATCAAATTGCCATGGCCTTCCTAGAAGAATATGTGTGGCTTCCATAGGTACAACATCACACAAGACCTCATCCTTATATTTTCCAATTGAGAAGGCTATGAGGACTTGTTTATTAACTAAGATTTCCCCCTCTTTACTAAGCCATTGGAGCTTTTGGGGCTTTGCATGAGAGATGGTGGGTAACCCAAGTTTTTTCCACTTTTTTGTTTGCCACATTGGTGCAGCTACCCTCACCCTAATTAAAGAACACAATTTGTTTTTGATAAGGCACCTTGTGTGAAAAACGTTTTCCCTTTGACTTGCATCAAAATGCTTTTGAATGGGACCAAGCATGTGCCTTATCACTAACAAATCTCCCTCACATGGTAACTCACATTCTTCCTCACTTTGGCTTCTTGGAGAGGTAGGGGACCTAGACCTTTGGGAGCTATGGTCACTCATGAAAATACCCCCTTTAACCATTATGTTTCTTTTTTAAGGACAATTGACTGCTATATGCCCAAAACCTAGACATTTAAAACATTTTTTACTTGAGGTTTTGGTGGGTGACTTAGGTGTAGAGGGTGTGGGTTTAGAAACTCTAGGATTGTAAGTGGTTTCTTTTACTAAGTTGAAAAGAAAGGTTTTTGATGAAGTTTGATTTTTGTCCTTCCGTGATGTTTTGTAGAAGCCATCATTATGAGTAGTTTTGGAAGAAGTTTTCTTTAAAAATTGTGATTCAACCTTGATGGCAAGGTGAACCAACTTTTCCAAAGAGAAATACTCATAAAGTTCTACCACATCTTGTATTTCTCTTCTTAAGCCACTTACAAATCTAGCTATCTTTGACTCATCATTTTCATGCAAGTCAATTTTAGTCAAAGTAGTTTCAAGATCTTTATAGTACTCATCTACACGTCTAGGTCCTTGTTGGAGCCGTTGGAGCTTCAACAAGAGTTCCTTCCTATAATGAGGAGGAAAAAACCTTACGCGCATACATTCTTTCAAATTATACCAAGAGACCATGGTTGGCCTCTTGTTTAGCCCAATGTACATTACAACTTGGTGCCACCATTACATGACATAGTCTATAAATTCTAGGGAGGCTAGTTTTACCTCTTGGTCCTCTTGTACCTCATACACATTGAAAATTTGATCAACCTTAGCCTCCCATTCTAAGTAAATATTGGGGTCACTTTCCCCACTAAAGCTATGCAATTTTACATAGGGAAAAGAAATTTTAGAAGGATGGTGTTGGTGGCGCCTTTCATCATATTGGTGAATTCTCCAATCTTCATCTTCTTTTTGGCTGCCATAATGTGTGTAGCTCATTAAAACTCTTCTTTGCTCCCACCTCCTTCCTCTTGGTTGTTTTTCATGTGTCATTTCAAGTCTTTGAAGTCTTTCCTCCAATTGCCTCATTTCTTCCTCTTTTTGGGCTAAAGATCTCTTTGTTGTCGTAGGCTCACCTATAAGGAAAGCCTTTTGAGAAGATTGAGGTTTTGATGACTCCTCTGAAGAAAGAATAGCCATAAAATTGCACAAAGAGTCAAACAATTAGTGAAAGAAAAAAAGTTAATAACCCTTTCATCACTTGTGTCACTTTTTTGTGTAGCAAAGAGGAGAAAAGATCTAAACACTCAAAAAGAATTTTCTCTCAACAAAAGTCTATCTTGGGGTTTCAAGCTCTCAAATGAAAAAGGACAAAGCCCTTAACGCTTAATCTCAAAAGAACCACAACAAAACTAAAGAGTTTTAGAAGACAAACAAGAAAGGCTCAACACAAAGAGGCTAAACAAAGTTGGGAAAATAGATTATGACAAAACTTTGAAAGAAAGACAAACAAGAAAAAGTACACAAAAAGACTCTAAGATACTTACTTAACCTTTAACAATGTAGTTTTACTCTTGCTAGAAATTGCAAAAGCAAAATGATCAAATTCCACAATGTTGAAATCAATTTGCCAAATAAAATGAATCCACTTTTTTAGAAATGTTGGTCTTGCAAAAGAAGTCTGCGCAACTTGTCCTTTCCTTTCTCTTTTTTTTTATCCTTGTTTATGGTTTAGGTAAGTCAAAACCGCACCCTAGACTTATCCCTTTTTTAGTGTTTCACATCCTACCCTTGCTTCTAGTTTACCAAGGCACCATCTCCTATAAATAGGGTACCTTACTCCATGTATTTTCATGTTGAAGTTTATAGAAGAAGGAAAACTCTGCACAAATTGTGTCAGAATTGTTTGCTCCAGCAATAGGTCATATCTTAAGTGAGTTTGCAAGTTCTCAAGTGGAGGCCCTGCCCTCTACACTCATCTTGGAGGCAACTATACTCCAAGTGGTGTGTCCATTCTCAACCAACACCATAAGCTTTCTTCTTCCATCATTTTTCTTCATTTCCATTTACACCATTTTATCTTGTGTTCTTATACTTGTTTCCATTCGGTTCTTCCTTTTTGTTTTGTGTTGTTCTTCCATTTTATCATTCAGCCATGTTTCATTTCATTGTTTCCTTCTATCAAATTCCGCAATGCATCCTCATTGTCACCTTATATTGATTTTTCTTTTACCTTTGGAAGTGAACCTTCACACTTACTTAACCTTAACCACTTGGTTAAGTTAGTGTCCAGTGAGGATCTTCCCTAGGTCTCACCATATTATTGCTAAAATCTCAATTATAAGTAAAGTGTCGCCTCTAAAATGGAACCATCTAAAATCAACTCACATTAAGAATGGTCATAAGTAATTTAATTACCAGGTTGTTTCATATTTCTAATGTTTATTGTCCTATCCATTCCAAAAAGCTCCTTAGTTCCCTTTTTAACTTTTCAAGTTGTTGATCAATTACAACTCTTGTTCTTGCTTCCAAAATCATTCTTTGAAATGTTTCATATAGCCAACCAACACCTCACTATCCGAATTGAATTTTTTGGCATAGTAATATCTAACACAATAAAAAATAAGTTAATAAGAACAAAGTACATAGTGTTACTTAGTAGGACAAATTTATATGTAATTTAGCTTACCTAGGATTGAAATAATAGGCTATAGCATAGAGAGGCCTGTGTAGTTGTAAATTCTACCTAATGTCTTTTCCACACTTTTTTTATACCTTATTTATTGGTTTTGGAAATTTTCAACAATTTGTTATGGCGTGTCTGATTTTGGATCACAATCTATAAGTCTAACACTTTTACAAGCAGATTCACACATTTAAAACAATATGTGATTGATCTCCAAAATTTGGCATCGCATAACGCTAGATTCATCACTTGCTTGACCTCATTTTTAGTAGCATGTGGACTAATATCCCATTCCTCATAAGCAAACATTGATTTAAGACCATATTTTTGTTGCTTAATAAGAAGTAGCAAAACGTGTGACAAATTAAGAACCCATGTGTGCCTATATATGTAACTAGTGATTTTCTTTACATTGTCAATAGTGTTGTAAAATACTAGAAGCTCTCCAATATCCTCAAGAATTAGATTAAGATAATGGTTGCACAAGGAGACCAAAATAATTTGGTTCATTTTTCCATTAACATTGTCCTAGCTGCCACAAGGTAGGAAGCACAATTTGTAACTACTTAGACAACATGCTTCTATCCAATTTCATCCACTATGCTATCCAACAACTCATACATTTTTTGTCATCTTTTATCACATCACTAGTATCAATAGATTAAAAAAAAAATAGTACCACTTGAATTAGTGAGTGATCTTCCTTTCCCATCCGTCCAACCATTACACATCAATGTGCATCCCCATTTCTCCCATCTCTCATATTTTTCTGTAGTTTTTTTCAGATAGGAAACTCTTACCTCATGATAAGAAGGAGGCTTTAAATCTTTCTCACACCCTCTAACAACCTTTAGCATTTGGATGAAAAGAGGACTCCTTACAAAATTAAGTGGCAATACATTACCGTAAATGTAGTTGCAAACTTCTTGAATTACATCTTCTTTGTTCTTATAAAATGCATTTGTTCCATTTGGTGGAGATCATTATTTTCTTTTGCTACTTCCCTTGTACCTTCTGCATAATACAAGTTTAACTCCTTTTTTTTTCTAGTAGCTTTAAAACTATTTTCTTCACATCATCTAAACACTACAATAAAGAATAACATCTTTGTCCCAACAACACGATGTTTCATCCTTGCTATTCCAACTCAGCAAAACTTACATTTTACTTATAGTCTATTTGTAGGAAAAATTTCACAATACTTCCAAGTAATATTTGCCTCTCTTTTTTGTTTTACTCATTTTTAAAAATCAAGACAACAAAAAAAAAATCTCACTCTCAGTCGCTATCCAGCGTCACACCTCATTGTCACGAGTAAAAACAATTATTCAATAAATTCATATAATTGGAATGATCGAACTGTATCATTTCGTGCTATACATATAGTGATTTGCACTATACTTACTACCATGATCATCACCATCTTCTCTGTATTTTTCCTCTCTACACAAGACTAACCTTCAGGCAGTGTCAAACATGGCTGAGATACCCTGGGTTAGTGGTACTCTACGTGCATCACTGGTTAAAACGTTAAATTATTCAAATTCTTAAGAATATTTTAGAGATCAGCAAAACAGCTAAGCATTTATCTCGAAGTTTGAAACAAAATATTCTAAAATACTTTAATGATAGTTTTCAGATTTTGATTATGCATTTACACCTAATTTGATCCTTAAAAACTCTCAAGATAACAGACTGATTGTTTATCTCTTCAAAAGACAATTAAAGGCTATTCAGGAGTTCAACTCCAGTGAAATCATGATAATAACTATAATAGTGAATCAGTTATTATTGATGAGATTTTGGCGACTTTAATAAACCTTGCCTATATATTTACATAATAATTATCATTAGTCTATAATAAGGCATATTTACAAACAAGAGAGCAACTAAAATATTCCAATTAGTTTACAAATTAATCCTCAAGAATCTTATGTCGACTTTCACACCATGCTACCTGACAAGAGTTAAATCATTCCCTTCAACCTGACAAGTACATAAATTCCAATTAGCAAGGGAGTAAAGAAAATATAGGCTTTTTATTGTATTACAAATAATAAGAACTACTCTATCAAGGAAAAATGCAGCATGGTTCAGGCTCAATGTCAAAGCTAATATTCGCTAATTATGAGTGTTAAGACTTCAGAATCATAATACATCGTAAAAGAAAAAAGGCGATGGGATAGTTAACAAGGCTTGACATGAAGCAGTAAACAGTTAGTTCAATAACCATATTCTATAACCAATTATCACTTGGAACTCAACAGTGAAACTTTCTTGTGTTTCTCTATAGGCTAAGAAATAAATATCAGTGCTGCTTAGCACACTTTGAATCAGTTACTTTTGGGGTTAATAAGCTTTAAATCAAAATATTTCTACGAGTGCTATTGAAAGAAAAATAAAACGAAGAGATTATTTCTCATGAAGTGTTGACCAAACATGCACTTGTGTAAAAAGGTGGGCTACTATCAATAGGTAAATTATTGTCAACAACTACGCAAACAAAATTTTGTTGAAAGAGGCCTACAGAATCCAGAAGTCTGTTGCAGATGAAGATCACTTTCTTTTAGCATCTATGAACATGGCTCGAGTCCAATGCTCAACATCCTCGCTTTGCGACGGTGGGGGTGGAAAAGTGGGATGCTCAATAATATCCCACCCTTCAATAAGGCACTCATTTTTGCCATCATTTAAATCAGTGGCGTAAAGAAAACTAGCAGTAGAACTTGGCAGATAATTTTCAATTCTCTGCAATAGGCAAAAGTATAAAATCCATCAGTGATGAACATTGATAATAAAAATGAAAATGCCCATTATACGAAAATGAAAATGCCCATTATACGAAAATGAAAGTTATTATTGTGTCCAGATACATATATCCTAGGTGTTATAAGTAATAATATTGCATATGAAAGCACTATCTTTGGGGCACTGATTTAACTATTGTACATGCAGATACAGTCCAGCTCCTCAAAAACAAATAGGAGTGTAACAAAGACATACTTTTTGGAGTTAGGAAGTTAGTTAACACAGTTAGAATATTAATTATATAGTTAGCGGATAAGCGAGGTAAATAAATAGAGGAATGTAACTTAAAAGGGATTTCAAAATTAACTTTAGAACAAACTTGTATTCACTGAATGTTGAAATATTCCTGTTATTGAAAAAAATAGAAGGAAGAATTTCACCCAGAAAATTTTATTCTCCTTTTCAAACAATTTTTAGAAATCCCCAAGCTAGACACTTGTTTTAATGGATAAGCGATGAATCTAAGGCACTAAAGCATAAGAAATTCAATTAACACTGCCAACGTTTTCTTGCAAATTAGAAGTGATGAGAGAACCTACCGTTGTGGGCACAGAATGTGCACTTTCCAGTAAAGTAGTTGATGAAATAACAGAATTCATATTCCATACAGATTTGTTTAATTGCTGAACTTGCTTGCATGTCCTGAATCAAAGGGAAAAGAAGAGAAAAAAGTTCAACCTCAATGCTATCTGCATCTGCATTCTAAAAAATTTAACGTTGCAGCAAACTTTGGGTAAAAATCATAACGTTACTGCAAACAGAAACCCTACAAAAGTGAGAAGCCTTAAAAATAAATTCAAGAATCTGGATGGAGCTCTGACACATGCTCCCGAACACAATAGTGCCTTGGAAATTTTGAAGACCTAAGTTACTTCGTTCTTCTGACAGCCAGTTTCAACAGGGAAAAAAGCTAGATGTATAAGGGAAGTTAAGAGAAACAAACCAGATACTAAATGTTAAAGAGGAAGAGAAGAGAAAAATAGGGGCATAATAGGCACAAAAACTGTGTTTAAAAGAACCACAGTAGAGATAGATTTATATATAGGCTTTGCATTAATTACAAATAATTAGAGGATATATTGACACCTCTACATTAGTGATTCTGTTGGCTATAGACGGATATACATTAAATGTAGATATTCTATCCTGATTCTCTACACCAAGTATATTCAAAAACTGGCCTTCATGATTTCTTTTAGTAATCCATCAGTTAGAAGCTACAGCCCAGATCGCTGGGATGAAGAACTGCAATTAAATAACTTTAAATACTTTTATAGAACACAAGTTGTAACGAGATAATTAAGACATGTTGCATAATTACACAATTTAATAGATTAATTATCTCCTCATACACAATGATTGTATATGGCAGACATTGGAGTAGCACCGTTAGAGGAAAAACAATAGAAAATTAAAATAAAAGAAGAATAGTTAACGGGGTTTGGACACGTTTAAAGGTCACTGAAAGCACTAATGAGGAGAATAGATTGCATGTATTTTAATCATGTGAGAAGGAGAGGAAGACCAAGAAAAACATTGGAGGCAGTTGTTAAGAGCAATCTCAAGCTAAACAATATCTCTGACCATTTTGTCTTCAATCAATCCATGTATAAATGCTTCTTAAGACATCAAAATGCCGCAAATGGGATAAGGTTTTTGTGGTAATTAATTCATACATAAATGCTTCAGAAGACATCAAAATTACATCTACATAAGGTTAATTTGGAAATATTTACTAATATTTCTACAAAGTATATTAAGTATCATGGATTATGTCCATTTTATGGAAACATTAAATAAATATAACAATACCTAGATTGAGGCATTTTCAAGGAAAAAACAGATCGAACTTCCTTCGATGATGAGAGTGTAGCCAATAACTTAGCAAATGACTCAAACGTTGATGCCTCTGATGGGGCATCCAAACATAGGGAGTTGTAACAGTAAGCTGTGATGCATGCAACACTTTTCTTTAAAAGTGAAATTCCTTTCTGCAAATCTTTATGTGTTTGGACAGAATGCAAAGAAGCTAAAGAATAGTTGAAGTTACTATTCCCGGATGAATCTAGGCGATTTCTCTTCTCAGATTCCATTGAAGCAACTCCAAAATTGCTTGAGCTTTTATCAGTAGACCATGAGTTTTCTCCAGCAGTAGAGCAATAATTTTGTCGAGGTATGAAAAGGGGATATTCATTGCTGAACAAAAGAAAGTATACCAGCTTAAAATGTTTAGTTCCTGATACTTAATCCAAATATATTTTTGACCAAAATACCTCCTCGAGGATGGACGTGCATCCCAATAAGAATCTCGTTGCCATATCCGAGAGCAAGAACCCTGAGGTAACATAAAAGAAACAAAATATGCATTACAATTGCAAATTTACATTATTAATTTCCATAAAATAGGAAAATAAAAAGACAATGCATCATTAAGACAATACAGATGGATCAGCCACAGACAAAAATACAAATGAAAATACAAATTGGAAAACAAAAGGAAAAGGAAATGTTAGACAATCAAAACCCACTAAAACTAAACATTAGCAAAAATATCGTTTGTTCTTATGTACATTCAACGAAAACATGCAAAAACAATTCTCTTTATCCATACTCCTGTCAACATTCATCTAGGTGAAATCTTAAAATCTTATAAGCATCAAAAGTAACACAAAACACTTGCATCAAATAGACAGCATTTGGAACAAGATCAATAATGCCCAAAAAGGAATACTTTTATGCAGATGGTAGTACCAGTGTATACAAATTAAAAGTTACAAGAGAAATCTGAACAACACTCTTTTGAATACTGTTATTAATCAAAACTTAAAAGAAATCACAAAAATGTTACAAGTCTCGTTTGTTTAATGAGTTCCACTCATGATTTTGAATCTTTCCAATAAATTTAACCAATAGTAGAGAGAACATTAATGTTAGAAGTACATAAAAATGTCTGCTGTTAGTATGCCTTAAGTTAAAAACACATCAACATTCAACACGTGAATTTTAATGCTATTCTAACATTCAACGGCCATCAAATGATGATGGCCAATAATAACCATGCTTGACCTGAATATTTTGAACACATTCTTGACTTAACATTTATCTATTGCTTGGACATTGCTTACCGCAAAACCTGAGTTATGAAGTGCTGGGGCAGCCAAGTTGTGAACAACAAGATTTAAAAGTTGCACCATGTATCTGCATTGCAAAATGCAAACATGAAAATAACAGGTTACAATTTAACGAAAAATATTCTAATTTCTAATTTAAGCAATAAGGAAGTTTTAGTTTTACCACTGGATGAACTCAAATAGGATATGAAATATGTGCTTAATATTGACATGAATATATATTACAATTTTGAGAACAAAAGTGTTGTCTACCCCAGATATAATTCACTTTTATAAATGCACTACATATGCTTTAGACAAAAGAAAAAAATGCCTACCCTAAAGAAGCGGAAAGCTCTTCTGATGGAACAGAGTGAGGATCAAGTGCTCTGGGTAATCGGGCATTGCAAATTTGATCATATTGACCACTACAACCATCCCTTATCTCTCCCTCTATGACCACCTGACACCAGAAGGACATGAACACCATAGGAATGTTAGAAAGGGGCATAATAACAGAGCATATAACACTATACATAAAGAAAATGGTTGTGAAACAAGTTATTATTTCAGACCAAAAACTTACCAATTATAACGGGATGCCTGGGTCTCAAGTTTCCCCTATAAGGAGTTTTTCTTAAATTTTAAGAACATCAAACAAATCTTTTTTTATCTTCATTTTCTAACAATGTTTTTCCTTGTGACATAACATTAGTACTACTATTTTCTTGAGAAAAAAAAATAATAAATAAATAATATATATATATATATAATTACAAAAGAAAAATATAAAAAAATATCAAAAAGTCATACAATTTGCAATTCATTTCAATTAACCAAACTTTTAAAATGTATAGAAAAGTCAAATTAGGAATAATGCTCTCTCTTCCAGCCTCACCCGGTTAAGAAACCATTACAATATCATGGCCACTCATATTCATCCAAACCAGCTTAAATACACTATTTTTCCATGTGGTGATAACGCTGATTGTTCTAAAGTGACAAGATGATATAGGTATAAAAAAGGTTTGAAGAAAAAATAGTGAGTCGCCAAAGCAACTATCTATGAAAATCCACAATGCACGTGATTACTGTAATAAGTCCCACCTAGTAAGCACAATATCTGACAATCTCAAGAGGAAATCGAACTTAATAAACCAACAAAACAGTGAACATCATAGGTTTATATTACCCGCCGTTGTGGGAACAACTTGCATATCTGTTTTATCACCACAGACTGCTTATGAAGACGCTCCGAGGTAATTGCCACCTGCAAAATATATTTATATGGGTTAATTTTGAGCTTCCAAGAAAAGCAACAGATATTCCATCTATGATTTTAGAAGAAAAGCATCAAATGAACATAAATCTTTAACCTCGACATCTGATTGAATCTTGAGGAAAAGCTGATCAGTTTTAAATACTAATTTTTATATCATTGCTTTACTTGGAAAACCAGTACTGTGCACTAAAACAAAATACCAAATATTGGAAGTAACCATAAAAAACAGTGCTCACATGCCCTAGGCTCTGGGTACATATAAGATTGGGGTAGAACTTTTCAAGTTGTTCCACTCGATTTTTTTCCAACTGTAAAGCAAAAAAAGTATTATTCACCACATATACATTCAAATTGAACTAGAACAATAATACCCATATGACTATAGCAATAGCAATGACATAGTAAAGTCAAAAACAGGAACTGAAGTACCGTAGAAAGGGCAGATTCAAGTAACCCATATTTATGTTTCAGATCAGCAGACACAGTCTCTATCTTAGCTCTTCCTGTGATGTTAACCATTATTTTAGGTTTAAAGTGAAATTTGCATCTATAGAAATTTATATGTATATGAAGGTTGCTAACCTTGAGTAACTTGCTCCTTACTGCGATGAAGTTTCTCCTTCAACCTTGCAAGCTTTTCATTTTGAAGCACTATATAATTTTCTTGGTCATCTCCCTTTCCCTTCTCAACATTATGAACAAAACAATTAGAACAACTGAATACCAATGTCACAAGGTGCCTTGCAGAAATATAAGGTTGTAGCAGAGCACATTAGCCACTAATGGGAAATTCCACACTACATATAAGTCAACAATGGCCAACGCAATAAAAAGAATTGGCACTAAGATTCACAGGGAAAGAAAAAAGGTACTAACATAAGCATGCAGAGCAAAAGGCACAGGCAATAGAAAATAAATATGTTATTAAAACCACTTACAAGTAACTTAATAATAGATTGGGAGCAGGAATAAGTATTAAATTTTAATCTAGGGTGCATGATGCCTATCAGAGGTACCTGCAGTCAGAGAATAAAAATAACAGAATTGAGGGACAAGAAGATAAGTTTCCAGGAGAAGAGCCCTCCCCCAAGCAAGAGAGGAATCTCTTTGCTCCAAATATCCACTAACAGATCCAAGGATAATCCCAAAATTCTTACAGAGGGAAAATATAACCAACCCACTCCCCTCTCACAAAATCAGCCATCCCCCAAATACCCCTCATTTACTTACCAAACTCTTAAAGAAAATACCCCTAAACAGAAATACCACTAGCAATCAATCCTGCTTCTTATGCTTGGGCCTACGACTATAGAGCTGAACAGGCTTATTCCACATGGAGGAATGGTTTCTATCACTACCCTGCCCAACAGAATTAGCCTTGCCCTCAAGGCTGAAACTGGGAAACTCGGCACAAATGTTTGTTGCAAACTCCCAAGTGGCTTCCTTGACAGGTTGTGACTTCCAAAGGATGAGCCATTCTGCAGAACAGGTTCAGTCTTTGCCTTCTCACACAGCAAACACTGTCTCTGGTGCTGGAAGGTCTGCCTCAGCAAATACAAGACCAGGGGGCATGGCAGATAAAGGAGATCCCTTGGTGACAGATTGTTTCAGCTAAAACACATGAAAAATCGGATGAATCTGAGCCTGATCAAGTATCTGCAACTTGTATGCAATGGCTCTAACCTTAGACAGAATTGAAATGGTTCATTGTAGTGGGCAATTTGGCATTGATGTGGTGAGCCATTGAAAGTTAGAAATGGGGCCAGAGATTGACTTACACCCAATCACCAACACTAAGTTGGCGATGCTTGTTAGCATTCTTCATGGTTTGCTGAGCTTGATGGAGATGGTACTTCAATTGTCAGAGTGCCTCATCCCAGCAATTAAGACAGCAGCAATCGAGTCCACTGGAGTCCAACCAAGAAGGTACTGGGTTTCGAAGGGTGGAGAAAGGCAATAGACAATTTTAAAGAGAGTTGAACTTGTAGCCGTATGGGAAGAGGTGTTATACTAGAATTTGACCCAGGAGAGCCACATGTACCATTTGGCTGATTGCTCGAAGGAAAAGCAATGAAAAATACTTCCAAACAGCGATTCTCCACTTCCTTTAGTCTATTTGCGGATGGTAAGATGTGCTTATGCAACATGGTTCCTAGGAGGTGAAATAATTCACTCCAAAAACTACCCAAGAAAAAGAGGTCCTATCACTAATGATAGACTTGGGAAAACCATAAAATTTAGCTACCTCTTGAATGAATACTTATGCAGGAGACCTAAATGTGAAAGGATGCTTTAGGGGAAGAAAATGCACATATTTGGACTATCTCCCTACAACCACCAGTATCACCTAAAATTCATGCGAGCATGGCAGGCCCGTGAGAAAATCAAGGGAAATATCTACCCAAACAGCATTGGGGATGGCGATGGGGATAGGTTGCGGTAACTAAGAGACATCACTTGATATTTGTCACACTAACAAATGTCACACTTGCAAATGTGTCATGATGCCTTGTTTCATTCCCTTCCAAAAGAAGTCGGCAGCAAGACTCTCATTTGTCTTAGTAAAACTATAATGTCCTCCAACCAATGACACATGATACTCATTCAAAAGAGTGGGAATGAAGGTAGAACTTACATGGAGCACCGATCTGGTATCTTGGGCATATATCCTAGACAGAGAAGTACATATGAGCCTTCACAAGCAAATCCCACAAGATCCTCTCCAACGAAGGAGAGAAGGTCCACACATTTGGCCATCACAGTTTCATCAAAGGAGGTTGATTTTGTGTTCGAGAGCTAGGAGAGGAAATGAGAACTGAGTCATGTTGCGCACATCTTGTCAACAATGGTCCAAACAGAGAGCAAGAGGTCAACGATAGAGGAGAAAGGAGTCAAGCTTTGATGAGTGTGACTCATCAATGTAGATTGAGCAATGATGGAGGCTCCACGGGACTGGATTGTGAGCTTAATCACGGTGAGGTCAAATTCAAGGAGGCTGTGTGACATCATTACCGTACTCAAATGTGAATGGACAAGCTTCTCTCAATGAAAGCACCAATGATACAATGTCTATCAATGGTACCTGCACTACACTCAGGGAATGAAAATAACAGAATAGAGAGGCAAGAAGGCAAGTTTCCAGAGAGGAGCAAGAGAGGAGTCTCGCTGCTCCAAATATCCTGAAACGGATCCTGAGAATAATCCCAACATTCTTACGAAGGGAAAATATAACCAAACCCACTCCCCTCAGAAAGAATCAGCCATTCCCCAGATACTCTTCCTTTGCTAACCGGACTCTAACAGAAATACCCCGAAACAGAGATATCATTAAACAATCAATCCTGCTTCTAATTCTTGGGCCTACGACTATAGACCAGAATGGGCTTATTACACCAGCAGGAATGGTTTCTATCAATTCAAGTGAAATCCTATATGACTGCAATAGTACAGGTAATAATACATCAGGTACACTTGGGAATTTCTTCCTTTCACTACCACCATTGAACTTTAGGTCACCTATAATTGCTTGATGTATTTATTTTACTTTTTTCATCTTCCATTTGCATATACCCATACCCCTAAGCTTAAAAATTCCGTTGCACTCCATGCATTTAAAATAAAATTGAAGAGGATCATAATAATTTTCAAATAATATCTACTAACTTAGAATCATGCCGTTTTAGTTTAGTGTATTACAAGACAAGCCGTAATTCAAACCTTTTGGACAAGAACTTCGCTCAATTTTGAGTACAAAGAATCTCGACGGTCTTTCAGCGACTTCAAGGAAGTATTATACTCATTCAACCTAAAAAATATCATCAAAAACAAATAAATAAAGAAATCAACCAATCAAATACACGAAACACAATAACAAAAAAAACTGCACTAAAAAAACCTGTAGTTAACACAGATAGAACAAATGGAAGCTTGATTCGAATTCTCGCATATGGCACAGTTACTCGTTTTCCTCGCCATCTCTAGCTTCTCACGAAGAACAAGTGTGTCCTACCGTGTCGAATGGCGTGGATTTCGCAAATTGGCTAAAGAAATTATGAAGGAACTGCAGTTTTGCGTTGGATAAGGTTAATTATAGGTTTGGGAAATTAATTGACCACGAAGAAATGTAGTGAGTGAGAAGAAACGAAGGAAAAGTCAAACTTCGAAAACCCTAACACGAAGATATGAAGAAGATGATGGCGGAAGCAATGGCCACGCAACAGCTTGTAACGTCTCCGTTTTCAGTTGTAAATATGGCAAGATAAGATCTAATTCAGTTTTTATTTTAGTTAAATAATCAAAACGAGGAGAAGAGATTATTGATATTTTTATTTTAAAATTAAATACATATATTAATATATTATTTTTTACACTATTTTTAAAATTAAGGAGATATGAAATTATCAGAGTACCTTCCAAAATAATTATTTTCCAGCCACAAATTTTAATTTATTTTTTAATTTCATAGTTAAAAACCAACTGCTTCTTAAAATTATAAGAACATGAATGACACAGATCAATAAAACTTTTTTAAAAAGTTTATTCTTTGAAAAGTTTAATCCCTCTATAAGAAATATTTTTAAGAAGTTTCCATATTTTTTAACAATAAAATTATTTTCTAAAAAAGATTTTTATTTTTGTGTATAATAAGTTATATAATATAATACTAATTAATAAAATGTTATTAATATTATATAAAAAAAATTGTCTACCTAAATGTAAATGTTTTTTTACAGATACAAATATTTAACTTTTTATTGTTGGTAGAATTTGCTTTTGCCTTAATACAAATGAACATGTAGAATGCAAAGTTAATCCAAAATATTTTCAAAAAGACTATCAAATTGGAGAGTGGGTGAAAAAGATTGGAAAAGATTCTGCATAAAACATTCACTTGAGAAGAAGAATAAAATTATCATGAACATACATGGCACGGTTATGAAAGATTATTTAATTGAAAATTTATTATAATATATTTAAGAATGAAGATTATTTTTAAACCATGCATAAATTACAACTATTTGTTTTTTATTAATATGATAATAATACTTCATAAATAATTATATTTTGTATTTTTTTTTAGGGTTTATATCTGTACAGATTATTAGTGTAGATTATAATACTTTTGTTTTTGGTAGGATTTATCTATATTTAGATTATGCAATTAATAATTGATGTAATTTTAATTTTAATTATGATAGAATATATTTAATACGATATTAAATGTAATATATTAACATTTTTTTCTTTACTTCTTTAATATTATAATATTATAAATTAAGTTTATAATTTTAAAAATATGATAGTGCGGCTAACTATTATTCATTTCATTTTATCGTGTTAAGTATTTTAAAATATTAATTAATCTCCAATTTTTTCTATAATGTATTTTTAATATAACAATTGTATTTATTTTATATTATGATTCTTAATTCATTTAATTTGAACTTATAAATTATTGTATAACTAATATTAAAATTTAATATATTACATTTAAGAAAAATAAATATATTTAAATATATATAATTTATTTATTATTTTAAATTATAATATTATCATTTAAATATGAAATATTTAAAATATTTTTGTGAAACGGATCAAGATAGTTTTTATATTTTATTTTTAATTTATAAAATATGTGTTAGAAATTGTTATATAAACATTTGAAATTGAAAGATTTAGTCTAAGTGTTTTTTTAGTTCAAAGAATACTCACACTTTAACCATAGTAGTTGCATGTTAAAAAAATATTTTAAAAGAAATGACTACATGTTAACACTTAGTGTTTAGTCAGGATTATTGTAGTCCAAAAAATACTTTATGTGTTAGCAGAAGTGAATCTGGTCAAAATAATATTATGTATTTAGCCAAGAGTGACTATGGTAAAAATAATATTGTGTTAAGTCATAAGTGATTAGGGTCTAAATAATATTCGCATTATATCCTATAGTGTTAGTCTATCAATGTAACTTGATCGTGTTGATCAAGAACTAAACGTAGTCTAGATTTTTAGATGAACTAGTATAAAAACACATAGTGTAAATCTCTCTCTACCATTATCTCTTTGAATTGCATTTTATTAATTTGCAATTAACCAAAGAAAGAGAGTTTTGCTAAAGTGAGTTTCGAAAAGTTTTTGATATCGATAGTGTGTTAGGCGGTCCAGTAACCGCTACATGGTCTATCA